>NC_061826.1:37321437-37323937 GCF_019202785.1 Penaeus chinensis | reverse complement strand
AAAAAAAAAAAAATTCACGCAGAAAAAAAAGTAATGAACGAAATCTGTCGTAGCTGGAAATTTGTATTACGTTTTCCCCGTCTAATTAATAGGGGTTCATATCTCCGGTATTTTGACAGGAAAAAAATCGCAAAATAATGTATCATATTACATTTATGAGAACTCTGGCGACAGCTTGAATAGTCAAATTGTGTTATAAGAAGCTCGACATAATGTAAATGACCCTGAATGAATATGCAACAAACTAATGGAATGTTATTTACATCAGTAATTTGTTAATTCACATATAAAAGATATAAAAAAGTTACTGAATAAAAAAAAAAAAAAAAAAAAAAATACAATGGTATAATTGGATATGATGTTGATTTTGAGGTTACTGAAGGAAGCAAACCTGCCATGCTTAGGAAATAACGAATGGAGGTTTTTGAGTGCAATGTAAACGTAGAAATCCTTCCGCACAGTGTTTAAAAAAATAAGTTCAATTAGGATGCCTTTAAACTTTCTAGTCTATCCCGTGTGGCTTCCCTCAATATAAGCCACTGATTACGTGGGGTCAACTATATGCCCTATTGACCACCTTTTCTCTTAACGGATTGAAGACGAGTGCCCCTCTGCTTGTCAGGAATTCCGTTCTAAATAAAGAAAAAAGAAAAGTAAAGTGCAGTGGTCATAAATAATAACCAGGCATAGAACATAATGTATAATCAAATAATGAGGTACCTTACAATCTGATATGCGACCATTTTTATGCACGTTCTATGAATAGTAAATCTAAAATGCTAATATTCTAAACTGTAATACCACTGCTAATAAAATCTGAAATATGGACAACTGCCGATATTAAATATGCAAAAAGATCGAAAATTTAAACAGTCAAGAAGAATACCGCACGCGCGTGTGTTTGTATGAGAGAGAGAGAGAGAGAGAGAGAGAGAGAGAGAGAGAGAGAGAGAGAGAGAGAGAGAGAGAGAGAGAGAGAGAGAGAGAGAGAGAGAGAGAGAGTTACTGCAATGGAATTTCCGGATTAAGTAAAATGAAAACTGTTTAAAATTTTGCTGTCAGTAACGATAATACAATTTTTATTACACCTCCCAAAGATAAGCTGGCAGACGTTATCTTTTGCATTTTTATACCGCCAATGATATTTTTTCTTGCGTTTTTTGTAGATATAAACTGCATTTTCAGAAGCTGTTCTAATAACTGATATCACCCACTTTTCTTGTTAAGTCGGAGCACTGCTGCGGCCAGACAACATAGAGGCGACCAGATTTCATCACCCAAGCAGAGTGGTAATGCAGAGTGTCAACATTACTTAACATTACTTAACTGCATTTTCAATTCTTCTTCGTCAGAACTAAGAATTATAGTTTCGTGGAAAGACATTTTATCAATTTCTCGACACAGAGTGAAAACCGTTTTTTGTAACATGCAAGAAAGGAAAGTTCAATCACATTTAAGGAATCCCAGGGTATATTGCAATAGAAATGAGATAAATAGATAAATGAATAAATATATAAAAAAAACAACAACTTCCGAAGTGTGTTGATGAACTTCCAAAATTATTTCCTCGTGTTACATGTGTTGTTGAACTTAGAAATACACTAAGAAAATAAAAGCTTTAATGGCGGATATAGGAAGACCCAGTGGTGGGGGAAGGGATCTGAATATGTAGCAAGAGGGCGGCGAATAATATGTATAATATAATATAATATGATATACCCATTTCAAGTCGTGTAACAACTCAATTTTTAATATTTAGAAAAAAAAAAAAAAAAAAAAAAACGACAATAGAGTATACAAATCATTTCAGTGTTGATGAAAACTTCCATCCTCAAATCTAATTTTCAGATAGTAAAAACATGACTCTTAAACTAATCTCTCTTCTTTATAACCTTTTTTTGAAAGAGTGAGTGGGTCTACTGGCCTAATGAACTTAACTGGCTATTAAACATTGCTTTATGCCGCTAGTCAATAGCCACTAAAGCTAAGAGGCAAGCGACGGAAGCACTAGGGGGATTGAAGGTAATATTTTGAAGCACACTGCAACGATTCTATGCTGAATGATGCTATAGACATGCCACTGGGTTTTTGTAAGGATAACAAATGTGTATGAACAGCTGTAAAGACTTATGCACGTTTTATTTTAGCCGGTACTATATTGTTTTTTTTTACACAACCCCGTTAACATCGTGGCCTAATTATTCGCGCATTTCTGTATTTCGTGCGTTATTTGGCTGTAGGCGCATAATTTATCACTCAAAGGACCTCCACCCGGATCCGCCACTGGAAAGCTTTGTAATAGATGTTTTCCTACATAAATAAATAGCCTCAGCGTTATATTCTTACTCCCACCATTGTCAATAGATTTCGAACAAGTTTCCTTTGACAAAACCATATCTTGACAGTACATTATTAATGAGCTGGTTGACGTTACACTGCCTGTCACTAGTCCGGCAAGTAGCCAGTTGTTACTCTTTAAGTGTTGTTCTTTATATGATGT
>NC_061826.1:37313937-37316437 GCF_019202785.1 Penaeus chinensis | reverse complement strand
TAAGTATCATGATTTTGCGATTTTTTATCATTAAAACGTAATTTGTGTTGAACATTGCAAACAAATATCATGCAAATAAAAGGGCATGAAATCACGAAATCTGTCGTAGCTGGGAATTTGTATTACGTTTTCCCCGTCTAATTAATAAGGGTTCAACCGTTTATTTTAGGGCCTGTCTATGTGTGTGGTTAATACGAAATGTGTTACGATTCTAAAAGTAACAAGGGAAGATTATATATCTATATATATATATATATAAAAAAAAAAAAACGTTATTGCAACTCTAGAATTCAAAATGATGGAAATTCGAATTATGATATCTATTTCGACATCACAGAATTGTATGGTAATTCTATATTAGATGCTGTTTTACACGCACCCCCCCCCCCCCCAGAAAAAAACAAAAAATCTCACCTCTATCTTCTTTATAGAGATCACTGATATAAATACCTCGAGCAATAAAAACTGAGCGATTATGTAATAGAAAATCTAAGAATTTAATATCGAAATATGCCTAAAAAAAAATCGTTAATACTCTGATTTGTATACCTACGTTATCATAGAGATTCGTAATACACGGCTGTGATATAAAACAAAATAGATTTATATGATTAAGGTATTATTACGAACAGAGCTTAGTGATGAAAGTATGAATACATTATCTATTTATTTGTGCATGTTTTATTAAAGTCTATCTCATTATTAATTTGTTCATTAGTTTATATAAAAAAATAAAAATCACTTTAACGATAGAACACGGGAAGAAAAAACTTTAAGCCTTTTAAGCAAATAAAATTGTGTAAAAAAAATATCCACTTATATCCACACGCACTACTTTTCCAACATCCACACCAGGCCAGCAGCAGCCACCCACTGGACATACGATGACGTACAAAAATGGGCGGAGGATTCCCCAGAGTGTGCGGGAAGGAGGCAATCTCCAGTAGACATCTTGGCGCCAAAATCGTTCAAGGCGCCATCTTTCCTCTTCAAGAACTACGGGGTAAGGTTTGATCTATTATTTATTTATTTATTTATTTATTTATTTATTTGTTATTATTTTTTTTTATCTTCAAGGGAATTTTGTTATATGGGAAAATTGCTATTTGTATTCGGTTATTATTATCATTATCTTTTTTGAAGGAATATGTTTGCAGATGGGTATATAGATAGATTATAGATAGATAGAGAGTTAGATAGATAAATATATAGATAGGCAGATAGATAGGTAGCTAGATAGAGAGTTAGATAGATAAATATATAGATAGGCAGATAGATAGGTAGCTAGATAGATAGCTAGATAGATAGATAGACTAATAGATATATAGCTGTGTACACACACACGCACACACACACACATATATATACACAAACAAATATATATAGGTCTTTTTGGTAACCTTTCCAAAACCCCTAACACTTTGATACACTCTGACACATGTTTGCCCTTTACGCGTACAGTGTTGGAACCTGTTGAAACACCTTTTTGGTTTGTATCGAAGTGTTTGCCCTCAACTTGATACAGCTTGATACACTCCTGCCAGCCAATCAGAGCGCGATACTTTTCAGATATATTTCGCGTAGTCTCAGATAGGGATTTATATTTTCATTGATTATGAATCACATCGTAAGTTTCTTGATATAACTTTTTTATTGTAAAGGTGCATACACTGTTTCTGTTTTGTTTTTTTAACAGTATATTAAATACGTGTTGAATGGTCATGTGGATGAGATTGTTGGAACGACATGGTAAGAATTTCCAATGTGTCCAATTCATATGACGTGGCATTGACTTCGGTGGGATGAATGTCTTCAAAATTATTTTTTTACGTCTATGATATAACTTTACAAGCTCAAAAATATCAAAGCAAATACTATGTATCTTTATTTGCTGATGTGCTTCATTCAAGAAATAAAGTAAATATCCGTGATCATTGGAATTACCCAGTTGTCAGATTTGGACAAGGAACTCACTCGCGGTAGATACGATGAGACCCAAAACTTCATGTAACTTCCATTTTATATGAAGAACAATGTGTGTAATGAGAAAGAAAAAAATATTTTGACTGAATCTGAGAACTACAATTAAACTTTCCACAACTTTGCGTTGTGTGTATAAACAATAGAATTTGCAGAGTAGTCAAGTACTTTTTCAATTTTATATGAAGCTTCCACAATGTTTTGCTTGTAATTAAAAATCATACCAGAATATTAAGTAATGTTATGGTTTTCTATTGACTTTTTTCATGAAGAAATAACTTCTTTTCTCAAAACTTTGTATGTCAGTACAAACTTGGTATCGTGATACAATTTATCAAAGTGTTAGGGGTTTCAGGATGCTACAAAATGCCTTTTATATATATATATATATATATATATATGTATATATATATGTGTGTGTGTGTATATATATATACACACATATACATATATGCATACACATACACATACATGTATATATGTATGTATATATACATATACATTTATGTATAGATACGCA
>NC_061826.1:37273937-37276437 GCF_019202785.1 Penaeus chinensis | reverse complement strand
TAGGATGCAGTCTTTATGCAACAGAGTAAGTAATGAGTGAGATTATGCGACTTGGGTGCCTTGCACAGTTTGCAGTGGTGATATGAAACAGGTTTTGCATCCAAAACTGCATCCTGTACATATTGCATAGTGTACTGATATCCTATGCGTAGCCTAGTTAATGTAACCTGTTGTCTCCTAGACAGTCCGTGATAGATTTTATAGGGTTTGTCTAAATTTGATGTCCCAGCAATACTCTCGTAATGCCAGATAGTACCATGTCCGTCTTTTTTCATCTTTTCAGTGGTCCATACCTGACCCTCATAATCTCTAAGACAGTTGATAACTCGTTTTTTTCATTTGATTGAGAGATAGTGGTATTACATAATATGGATCTTCATGGGAAAGTGCTAACCTGGCTAATTGATCAACCCTGTCACATAGTGATATTCCTATATGAGAGGGTATCCAGTATAGTGACACTTGAGTACCCCGTTCTGATAGTTTGGAAATTTGGTGAAGGATATTCCTAGTTATCATGTTTTCTGGATTAAATGCAGTAAGCCTTTGGAGAGCGCCTTGGCTGTCTGTAAAGACAGCCAGGTGTCGCTGCTGCTCACTACCTTTCTTAATGGCATGATGCATAGCTACTGACTCGGCATCAGTTGTGCTTGTCCAGTTGGAAATGCACACACTTTCTTCAAGATTTATATCAGGAATTAGCACACCAATCCCTGTTGATCCATGAGGATCAGTGGAGGCATCACAGTAGATTGCAAGTGGGGGCGTACCATGAGAGGGATGTAGAATGCCATCTATATATTTCAAGTAGTGAGCTTTTAGTTCCATTTTTGAAGCCAAAGATTTAGACCCTATTAATTTATCAATATAAGCATGTACATGAGTTCTGTGCCAAGGAGCAGCAATTACTGTATCTGGAATATTAATAGCTTCGTTGTTCCATACATTGAAGAACATGATAGTATGAGCAGTTTTAGTTTTCCATTCTAAGTTGGACTGTATGAGATTGGAGTATCGAGGTCGGGCATACCTAACTCTAAGAGATATAAGAAGAGTTATAGAGAAATAATGTTACTATAAATATAAGTATATATATATAGATAACAGGCAAATAATACAGGTTATGGTTACAGTGATAATAATGATAGTGATAATTATGATAATAATAATGGTGATGATGATGGTGGTGATAATAATAATGATAATAATAATAATGAAAATAATGTCATTAACAACGATAATGATAATTGTGATAATAATATTAACAATGATTATGATAACAATGATACTTATGATAACAATGAAAATAGTAATCATAATGATGGTAATCGTGATGATAGCAATAATAACGATAATGATAATAATACAGAGTAAAATCAATAAATAATAATAATTATATCAATACCAAAACTGGTAATAATGAGAATGATAATAATATAAACTACAATAACAGGAATAACAAAAACAATGATATTAACAATGATAATTATAATAAAAATATTAAAGCAATAATAAAAAAATTAGTGATAATAATAACAACAATATTGATTTTGATAATGATAATAACAATACTAAAAATACTATAAATAACATTATTAGTGATGATGATGAAGAAGAAAGCTTACGGAAAGGAACAAAAGTCGAATAACTTTGGGCTCGCGGTCTCTCACTCAGCCGTCAACGGGCAGGGAGGGGTCGAGAGACGTTCGAAAAATGAATGTTACGGTTTCCTTTTTTCCCCCCCCTTCTCTATCTTCCTCTCCCTCCCTCCCTCTCTTCCTCCTCCTCCTCCCCCCCTTTCCCCCTTTCTTCACTCCAGAATCATTAGGGAGGAAAGGGTTCAGGTCCTAACAAAAAAAAAAGGAGAAAGGGAAAGAAGGGAGAGTAAGGGGCTCAGTTCGAAAGGGTGTCTAATGATCTCGATCCCGCATTCTGTTTGTCAAGCCGCGATCGTCATTTGTCTCGTGGTCTTTGGCTGGTAAGAGGTCGCGGGAGCAATCATTCCGATCGCCTTTTTTTCCCCCCTAAATTCTTCGTTTTGTCTCTCATGGATTAATATCATTTACGAAAACGTTTGCGCCGAGGGAGAATCATCATCCAAGATAGAATGAAATTGGGGATAAAATGAAAAGGGAACCAAAAAAAAGAAAACCAAAAAAGAGAGATGGATGCCGCTTCTAGAACATTCTCGAAGCGGAAGGAAGAAACAAAAACGCATCGCAACCAATCATGGCCGCTGGATCTGTCACGCGAGTCCATTTATTTATTCAAGTACATTAGGTGGGTCCTTGTCCTAGCGTTTTGTACTTAACGATAATGCAAAGCCGTATGTTTCTCCTGGCCGGGGGCGGTAGAGAGAAAGTGAGAAGGATGAGGGTAATCGGAGAAGGGTGATGAGGGAGGGAGGAAGGAAGGAAGGAAGGAGGAGGGTGGAGAGAGAGGAAGGGAGAGAGTGAAGGGAGGAGGGAGGATAGGAGGAAGGGAGAGTGGGAAGGGAGGA
>NC_061826.1:37265847-37268837 GCF_019202785.1 Penaeus chinensis | reverse complement strand
CCCCCCCTTTCCCCCTTTTCCCCCTCTTTATCCCCTTCTCTCTCTTCCCTCATCAACCATACCCCGTAGACAGTACTTCGCAAACCACACTCACGGGGGCTGCCCTGGGCTATGGCGAGGGAAAGACGCAGGCCCCATAGGCAATTGGGGTAAAAAAATTTCTTCCCATAGTTTCAAATTTGTCAGGTCGTCAAAGTTTTGTTGTTTTTTTAAAATTTTTTTTTTTCTTTTTTTCCCGGGTATTAGTGGCAAAAAAAAAAAAAAAAAAAGTTTGTTTGGTTATGAGTGTGATATTCTTTAAGGAAATAGAGAGACACAAAAGGGAAGAGATGGACAGTCGTTTGCCGAACCTCGCTGTCTGTCTGAGCGTCTGTCGGTCTGCCCTGCCACCCCGGTCGCGTCCTGCCCGGGTTAAGGGGGTTTAATTTCTCCCCTCCCCCCCTCTCTCCTCCTCCTCTCCTCTCTCCCTCTCTTTGCTTTCCTCTCCTTTCTCTCTCTTTTCTCCTCTCCTAAAAAACCCTCCTTTCTTTCTCTCGCTTCTTTTTCTCTCTTCCTCTCTTTCTCCCTCTTCTGGGTTTTCTCCTCTATTCCCCTCCCCTCTCTCTTCTTTTTTCTTTTATATATTTTAAATTTTGTTAGATAGTTAATAAGATAGAAGTAGAAATAGGATGCCCAAGATAAAAAAATTTAGAGAAAGAAATAGTTTATAGAAATAAAGATGAAAAAGGGATAATATTGAAATACAGAAAATTTGATAGAGAGAGAGGAAGGGGAGAAAAAAAGAATGAGAGCGAGGGGAGGAGAAAGAGAGAGGGGAAGAGGGAAAAGAGAGAGAGAGAGAGAGAGGGGAGAGGGGAAAAGGAGAGGGGAAAAAAGAAAGAAGAGAGAAAGAGAAGAGAGAGGGGAGAGAGAGAGGGGAGAGAGAGAAGAGAAAAGAGAGAGAGAGAGAGATGGAGAGAGATTTTAAAGGAGAAAAAGAGAGAGAGAGGGGGAAGAGAGAGAGGGGAGATAGAGAGAGGGAGAGAGAGAGGGGGAGAGAGAGAGAGTAAGAAAAGAGAGAGAGAGAGGGGAAGAGGGGAGAGACCGAAAAGAAACACACACACACACAGAGAAAAAAGAGAGGGGAGAGAGAGGAGAAAAGAGGGGAAAAGAGGGGAGAAAAGAGAAAAGAGGAAAAGAGAAAGGGGAGAGAAGAAGAGAGAGAGAGAGAGAGGAGAGAGAGAGAGAGGAAGGAGGGAGAGAGAGGAGAGACCCCACACGGGAAAAGAGAGAAGAGAAAAGGGGGAAAAGAAAAGGGGAGAGGGGAGAGGGGAAAAGGGGGAAAGAGGAGGAGGGAGGGGAGAGGGGAGAGAAAGACACCCACACAAAAAAGAGAGAAGAAAAAAGAGAGAGAGAGAAGAGAGAGAGAGAGAGAGAGAGAAGAGGAGAGAGAGAGAGAGAGAGAGAAAAATTTTAGAGAGAAGGGGAGACAGGGGAGACACACAAAAAAACAAAAGGGAGAAGAAAGAGAGAGGGGAGGGAAAAGGAGGAGAAAAGAAAAGAGAGGGAGGGGGGGGAGAAGAGAGGGGGAGAGAGAGAGAGAAGCGAGAGAAAAGAGAGAGGTTTTTAAATTTCATAGTGTTTTATCTTCCCTATTACCTAGGCCTATCCCTCATGCCCTGCGGCTGTTACCTCGCTTCTTCCAGCACCATTTTCCATCAAGAATAAGGAAGAGGATTTAGGGGAAAAAAAAAAAGGGAAGGGGAAAGAGTGGGGACAAAAAAAGAGGGAAAGGGGAAAGGGGGGGGGAAAAGAAAAAAGTAAAAAGGGGGTTGGGGGGGGGGGAGAAAGGAGGAAGAGCAGCAATAATAAAACAGGGAGGTGGCAGGAGTAAGGAAAAAGGAGAAGGAAATGTAAAGGAATGATAAAGAAGGAGAGACGGAAAGGAGAAACGGAAAGGGATTGAAGTAAACAATAAAAGAAAGGGAAGAGGTGAGAGACAGAACAAAGGGAAGAGAAAGAAAATAAAAGAAAGGAAAGCCGGAAAAAAAGCGAAGGAGACAAGAGAGTAAGAAAAGAAGAAGAGGGAAAGGAGGGAAGGGGGAGGGGGAGGGGAGAGGGTATGGGGCCGCAAATCTGGCCACGCGACCGACGCACGCCCGCACGCCCGCACGCCCGACATCTGGCGGCGGCGAAGGGGGAGATGGGAGGGGGAGCGGGAGGAGGAGGGAGGTGGAGGGGGAGGAGAGGAGGAGGGAGGGGAGGAGGGAGGGTGGAAGGGGGGAAGAAGGGGGAAGGGAGGAAAGGAGGGAGGATGGGGGGAAGGAAGAGAAGAGGAGGGATGAGAGGGAAGGAGGGAGATGAAAGAGGAGGAGGAGGTCTCGAAGGGAGGGACAGGAGGGGAAGAGGGAAAGGGGAGGAGGAGAAGGAGGAGGAGGAAGGCCGGTAAGATTGACTGCGCAGAATGTGTAAAATGTGCAGGTCCGTTGAGGGATGGTATGGGGTAGTTTGCGTGGATCGTGTGAATTGCGTGGATCGTGTGAATTGCGTGGATCGTGTGAATTGCGTGGATCGTGTGAATTGCGTGGATCGTGTGAATTGCGTGGATCGTGTGAATTGCGTGGATCGTGTGAATTGTGTGGATCGTGTGAATTGCGTGGATCGTGTGAATTGCGTGGATTGCGTGAATTGTGTTTGAGTAGGATTAAACATTGTAAATTGACTATTAATTCTGATGAAGATGAAGAAGAAGAAAAAAGTGCGAATCGCGTAAATTCTGTAGTAAAATAAAGTAAAAAGGAAAACAAATTAAAAAGAAAGAAAAAGAGCCAATGGAAACAATCAAATCGGAGAAAAAGAAAAAGAAAAGAAAGACAGAGAAAAAAAGAGATCGCCACAAAAAAAAAAAAAAAAAAAAAAATGAAAAATGAAATTGAGAAAAATGGAAACAAGGAAAACAAAAAAACACGAGCCTCCTTCGCAAGTACACATTCCCGAAGGCGCCGACCGTC
>NC_061826.1:37243347-37245847 GCF_019202785.1 Penaeus chinensis | reverse complement strand
TATTATATAAAAATCTATATCTATTCCTTCTTCTTCCACTTCCCTATTTCTCTCTTTCTCAAACACAAACACACGCACATGCACACACGCGCACACAAACACACACCTCATAAATTTATTATGAGACGGATTACCACTTTTATTTCAAATAATAATCCTATAAATATATACATTTTCCCAATAAAATTCCTGACGCTGCTTACGATTAGGCGAATTATTACATCAACTAGGCAAAAAAAAAAAATGTCTCATGTAAGAACACATTCACACAATCATGCATATATAAAACGGGCATTGCATATGGTAAATAGTGAAACAAATAATGATCTTTTAGTGAATATATGTATATGAAGCGGCAAGATGAGAGGTAGGAAACAAACAAACAAACAAACAAAAAAACAAATATATGGGGGAAAGGATAAGGGAGGGTGGGAGGTGAGAGCTGTTGTCACGAAGGAAAATGGAAAGACCTGGGAGAAAAAATAGGCTATAGAAGGATATGGGTGAGCTGGAAGTTGTCAGACTGAAAGATAAGAATAAAGGGAACGGAGCGACTGACAACAGAACAGATTGACAACAGAGAGAATGACACCAGAACAAAATGCAACAGGACAGAATGACAACAGAACAAAAAGATAACAGAACAGAATAACAACAGAAGAAAATGACAACAGAACAGAATAACAACAGAAGAAAATGACAACAGAACAGAATAACAACAGAAGAAAATGACAACAGAACAGAATAACAGCAGAAGAAAATGACAACAGAACAGAATGACAACAGGACAGAATGACAACAGAACAGATTGACAACAGAGAGAATGACACCAGAACAAAATGCAATTGGACAGAATGACAACAGAACAGAATGACAACAGAACAAAAAGATAACAGAACAGAATAACAACAGAAGAAAATGACAACAGAACAGAATGACAACAGGACAGAATGACAACAGAACAGATTGACAACAGAGAGAATGACACCAGAACAAAATGCAACAGGACAGAATGACAACAGAACAAAAAGATAACAGAACAGAATAACAACAGAAGAAAATGACAACAGAACAGAATAACAACAGAAGAAAATGACAACAGAACAGAATAACAACAGAAGAAAATGACAACAGAACAGAATAACAGCAGAAGAAAATGACAACAGAACAGAATGACAACAGGACAGAATGACAACAGAACAGAATGACAGCAGAACAGAATGACAACAGAACAGAATGACAACAGAACAGAATGACAGCAGAACAGAATGACAACAGAACAGAATGACAACAGGACAGAATGACAACAGAACAGAATGACAACAGAACAGAATGATAACAGAACAGAATAACAACAGAAGAAAATGACAACAGAACAGAATGACAACAGGACAGAATGACAACAGAACAGAATGACAACAGAACAGAATGACAACAGGACAGAATGACAACAGAACAGAATGACAACAGAACAGAATGACAACAGAACAGAATGACAACAGAACAAAATTATAACAGAACAGAATGACAACAGAAGAAAATGACAACAGAACAGAATGACAACAGGGCATAATGACAACAGAACAGAATGACAACAGAACAAAATTATAACAGAACAGAATGACAACAGAAGAAAATGACAACAGAACAGAATGACAACAGGACATAATGACAACAGAACAGAATGACAACAGAACAGAATGACAACAGAACAGAATGACAACAGAACAGAATGACAACAGGACATAATGACAACAGAACAGAATGACAACAGGACAGAATGACAACAGAACAGAATGACAACAGGACAGAATGACAACAGAACAGAATGACAACAGAACAGAATGAACTCAGCTCAAGATAAGGTGGAACTATTCTTAACTAACTGGAACACAGAACAGGACAAAACCAAAACGTAAACAAACAGGCAATGGGAAAGAAAATGGCTAAATTTGGACGAAGAAAAGCATGTGATAAGGCGGGAGGGTGTTGCATGGGTGTGGTAAATCGTGTGAAAAAAGAGAAAAGCACCTGATTGGCTGTTTATTAGGGGTTGTTTAAAGCTGTGTCAACTCGGTCTGGCTCTGGCTGGATCGAACTGCATGCGATCGAGTTACAAAGGGATTAATAAGCGTGATTCAAACAGAATATAAACGGAATTAGAGAGCAACATGAAAGGCAATAGAGTCTAAAATATAATATATAATGAATACTATTTCCGTCTACTCTTTCATCTGTTACATTTGGAACTTGGAATCCGTGGTGGAATACCTTTGCTGTATTATTTTCTTCATTATCTGACATCTGGCAAGAGGAATGTACACAACTACAATGGAGAATATCAAGAGTATATAAAACTGAGGTGATTATTTACATATTGCTAAAAGGGGATTGGGATGTAGGATTTGAGTAATCTAGGAAGCTCTTGCCTGTAGATCGAAGATGTGGAAGCGCACAGCCCGCATCCTCCTACAGCCTGTCTTGAGAAGCCCTTCGAGTA
>NC_061826.1:37223347-37225847 GCF_019202785.1 Penaeus chinensis | reverse complement strand
GGAGACGAGGCCGGCAGATGGGTGCTCACTGGGAGGCCAAGTGCATTGAAAGTTATCCACGGAGGAGGATAAATCGGCCGCGTGAATAGACTTTCGAAACACGCGATGTTTTTTTTTTTTTGATGGGAGGATAATTCGGATAGATTTGCGTCGAGTCGTATCTTCTGCGATTTGAGCCGCCTCGAAGATTCAAAGAAGGCCCAGAGATACAGATGTTAGGCCGGGTCAAGCGAGGTGAGAAGGTGTGGCCGAGACAGTGCGCCTGGTCAGAGGTCGGCCAGCGAGCATTTCCTTCGTCTTCCCCCCCCCCCCCCCACGCATCAAAAGCATAATCATAATATTATCGTGTGATTGATTAGTCACTGATTACATGTTTCGTTTGCTGAAGGACTGATGTTTGAGGCGAACTTTTATTGCTGAATATCGGATTTGTTTAATCATCACGATTCCGCTTCGATTTTACTATGTAACTTACCTCATAAATAAAAATACGAAAAGCAAAACTTCCAAAAAAAAAAGTTAGAAAATCTATAACGCCATGTTAATTGCATCTGCAACGTGAGACTGACCGGAACAAAATAATGCGCAACATTACTGAACTCCGTAAGCCCGGGCGATCAATCAGGGCACGTTGTAGTTAACAAGGTAGAAATCCACTTGGGTTATTTATGACACCTTCGTGGCAGGCTTGGATACGAATTACAACACGCGGCCGGGCTGCTCTCGTAACCCAATCCTCGGATGGGTTCAAATTATCCAATTTTCCTTAGCAAACAGCGTTACAGAGAAGGCTTAATCATGGGCTCTGTCGATATGTCTTGCTCCTTTCCTTTTGCTTTGGCTGTGATATTTGTCTGCGTATATTCTCATTTTCCTCTTCTCTTTGCTGTCTGGCTGTCTGTCTGCCTCTCTCTCTCTCTCTCTCTCTCTCTCTCTCTCTCTCTCTCTCTCTCTCTCTCTCTCTCTCTCTCTCTCTCTCTCTCTCTCTCTCTCTCTCTCTCTCTCTCTCTCTCTCTCTCTCTCTATCTCTCTCTCTCTCTTCATCCATTAATCCATATATATATATATGTATATATTATATATATATATATATATATATATATATATATATATATATATATATATATATGTTATATATGATATATATATGTATATATATATGATATATATAATAATATATATGTATGTTATGTATAATATATATATATGTATATATATGTTATATGATATATATATTTATATATATGTTATATGATATATATATGTATATATAGATGTATATACACCTATATATGTATATTTATTCATCTAATCATACATATATACATACTATATATACCAGTGTATACACACATTAATTCTATTCGTTCTTCATAGGTAAACAGAGTTGCCAAGGTCCTTCGCCGAAACCCCTTACTAAAGTAGAAATATTCACGCCTGAG
Source organism: Penaeus chinensis (assembly GCF_019202785.1). Classification (NCBI taxonomy): domain Eukaryota; kingdom Metazoa; phylum Arthropoda; class Malacostraca; order Decapoda; family Penaeidae; genus Penaeus; species Penaeus chinensis. The sequence continues at coordinate 37,224,405 of NC_061826.1, read as the reverse complement.
AAATCAAATGAAACAAGTACACACACAGATATTTGTTTAAACTCATACATACACATGATGAGTATATATGAATATGCATATCTATATGTACACATATATATAGATATAAATATTTACATATATATATATATATATATATATATATATATTCACGCTTACATAGTATATGTAATATATGTACTCTTAAGTCTATGCATTTTTTGATGTTATTAGTTTATAGCCTCCAAAAGCAAATCAGTGAAATTCAGACTCAGAAGCAAAGTATTTACGTGTATAACCAGGCATGTTTATCCAGTAAATCCTAAATTTATTATATAATATGTACAATACTTAATTACGGTCTGTGCGAGTGTCACGGTTGAAAGCTGGCTGGTATAATCCGTAGACTTTTTCACATCGCCAAACGGCCCTGTGAACGATCAGCAAACGGTTCTGTCATGGTATTTCCATTTTTATTTTTGAAGATTAATGTAAGGATAAGTAGATTAAATATAAAATCATTTTAGCTGAATTCATTTATAAACTTATTTTTATATATGTGCTATCGGAAAAGTAAAAAAATAATTATATAAAGTAATACAAGCTGATAAGCCCTCATTTGTAACACAGAGAATAAACGAAAACAGAAAAACAAATAAAGATAATACAAAAAAAATACGAAAGAAAATTCCTCGTTTCCAAAAATACGAAAGAAAGTTCCTCGTTTAAAAAAATTAAACGAAGAAAAACGGAACCAAAATTGAACACTAACGTTGCGTGCGAATCCAAACTGTCATAGCATTTGAGCGAGTGTGACATACCTCTCGGCGGTCGTAACGTGTCTCTTGAGGTCGTGAGTGACAATTAAGAGGAAGACAGAGATTTTTTCAAGAGCGAGAGGGAAGGGAAATGGACGTGGGTTAGTCGAGGGTATAGGGGGGGGGAGGGGAGATGGGGGAGAAATGGAGACAGAAGTGTAAAAAGGTGTGATAGGTCGAAGTAGAATGTATAGCGAGATAGATAGAGAGATAGATAGATAGATAGATAGATAGATAGATAGATAGATAGATAGATGGGGA
>NC_061826.1:37210847-37213347 GCF_019202785.1 Penaeus chinensis | reverse complement strand
CCCCGGAGGCGCACCCGGCGACCCTCGACGACCTCGACAACATCGGGGTCACGGAGCTCATCCCCATGACCTCTGACCTGAAGGTGGAGCTCGAGTCCCTGGCCGACCTGGGCTACGAGTCGGGCGGCTCGGTCGGCAGCGGCGGCGGCGGCAACGGCGGCAACGGCGGCGGCGGCCACGCCGGCTGGGCGAGCGTGGGCGCGGCCTCGTCGTCGCCGTCGAACGTGCTGGCCGACTTCGAGATCATGAACGCCTGGATCAACTCGTGAGCGCCGTCGGGTGCGGACGCGCGCGCGCGCTCTCCTATCGGCTACTGTTCATGTCTTTCAAAAACTTCTCTCCTGTATTAATTCAACGAATTTCGCCAATGCGGCTGTATATTGTTGTTGTTATCATAACTATTATTATCACTATTATTTTATTTTTCTTATTTATTACGACTGTTTCTTCGTAAGGAACTTGTTTGGCGAAGCGGAAGAGCTGCTGTCGGGAGTCGAGTGTCTGCTGAAGTGGTTCTAAGCCCAACGACTTGCATTCACGTGTACATAATGCAGTATATATACAGTATATAAATCGTTACCGGGTATCTGTAGTAATAGTTACCAGTTCAAGTTGATAAGTTATGTGCTTGCCCAGTATTTAAGTTCTTACCTGAACAAAACTGTACCTCTAGTCAGTCACACGAGATCATACTAAGGAGAAAATCGAACAAAACCCATGTACTAAATATGTAAGACAGATTGCTATGCTTCATCGAATCTGAAAAGAGTTTCTCTTGCATAATCTGTGTTTAAACTCACTGTTCATTTTGCTTACGCTGTTTCTTTTTGTATAAGGGAGTTTAACATCTATGGTACTTAGATATGTATTATGTTTTACAGGTTATGTAACGCACACATGTTCAATATATATATACATATATATATATATATATGTATGTATATGTGTATATATACATACATACATATATATATGTATATATGTGTATATATACATACAAACATACATATATATATATATGTATATATACTATATATATGTGTATATATATAAATACACAAACACACACACACACACACACACACACACACACACACACACACACACACACACACACACACACACACACACACACACACACACACACACACACAAAAATACATTTTTACCTAAAACAATTCTTTTCAAAGACAAACAGTTATCATTTAAAAGAAAAAAAAAAGGAATTATTCCCAATTATGTTTTCTGTTCATATTTTCAGCTTTACACTTTGATTCAACGTTCCTTTCCCTTGGATTAAAGTATTTCAGAAAAGTCAAAGATGCAGTCTTGTCCTCTTGTGTGTTTAGGCCTCCTGAAGATTTCCATTGTTAGTGAAGAAATTAAAGAACAAACTATGTACATTGTAATATATATATATATCTCGCCTGTTTTTTTCTTTTCGTTGTGTGTTTTTTTATTTTCTACAACTTTGTACCGTATTCTTTGTGGTAGAACATTAGAGAGTTTTAATTAGATCATATATAGTTAATATATAAATATATATATTAGAAAGAGAGAAAGAAGGGTTGAATGGACAATATTATTCAATTATGATTATTATAATTTTTTTTTGTATTCCATCGCTCAATCGTTACTTGGATGACAACGAACAGGAACGAGAATGCTGGATTTTTCTTGTTTCTTTCTGTTTCTCATAATCGCCAGCTGCTAAACCTGCTATTCTCTCCTCTCTCCTTGTCCCATGGATATCCCAAGGGTCTCCAGGAGGATGCAAACACGTTGTAAACATGTTCGCCGCACTCACCTCCATATGCTCATTCACTCACGTTCATGTACTCTCATAGCCGTGGCTGTATTTACATCGACACGAGTAATTATGCTCTTGAATACTTACATACATAGCTCTTCATGGTCATTGTCACTTTCACATTTACACGCGTGGTTACATATGTATTCATGGTCACACATTTACACTCGCGTTAGCACTCTTTACACACACACACACACACACACACACACACACACACACACACACACACACACACACACACACACACACACACACACACACACACACACACACAACACAAAAATACACTTTATCGCACACTTTTACATAACAACAACAACTTACAATATGTTCACAATCACAACTACACAAACAGTAAAAAAAAAAAAAAAAAAAAAAGAGAGAGAGAGAGAGAGAGTATGCACGTCAACACAGTGTGGAAGAATCTATTGTTGTGGCTCAAATATTTATGCAAACTTATGTATATAAGATATTTATTATTAGGAGTTTCCTATGCATTTATGTAGCTGCAATTGAAAATATTTTATACGTTTGCACCACCGAGAATAAAAGTTAAATACGGAGATCTTTCTTTTCTTTTTCGTTCCCACAGTCGAGAGTTTTTCCTCGAGAATTCCTTTTAAGAGTGTGTCCTGGAATCATGTCCCCTTTAGAAACACATAAGGACATAATATAATGAAACTCATT
>NC_061826.1:37198347-37205847 GCF_019202785.1 Penaeus chinensis | reverse complement strand
AGTAATGATGATAATGGTAATAATAATAATGATAATAATAATAATAATAATAATAATAATAATAATAATAATAATAATAATAATAATAACAATGATAATATAAACAATGATAATTATAATGATGACAATGATAGTAATAATGAAGATAATAATAATAGTAATAATAATAATAATAATAATAATAATAACAACAACAACAACACTCATAATAATAACAATAATAATAGTAATTATAATGATAATAATAATAACAATAATAACAACAGTAACAATAGTAATAATGACGATAATAACAATAATCACTCACAATAAGTATAATGATCTTAATAACTGTATTGATAATACATGGTAATAAATAATAATAATATTAATGATGGCAATAATAAAGATAACGGTAATTATAAAAATAAATTAAGAGCAATGATAATCATTAATAATAACGATAAACTTGGACATCCATAAGACTGATAAAGCTGAAACAATAAAACAAGAGAGCCAAAGGCCATTCACACTTACCACGGTCGATGCATGTTAAGGAAAGCAACACGTGGGGAAGGCCCTTTAATACATGGGAGGGGCAGTATTGTGTGTTAACGTGGCCCTATTGAAATGTTTTGGAGTGAAATGGCTGTGTATGGGTATGAGGCTTTTGGTAAAGAGGAAGGGAGGATTTTTTTATAAGGGGGATTCCTAGTTGTTTATAGATATAGAAGTGATACGTGGCGTCGGTAAGCTGGTACTTCTTTCCAGTGATTATTGTCTCACTCTCAAAAGTGTGAGAATTGGGAGACGTGGCTCCTGAGACTTCCTTCATACGGAGTAGTATCCTAGTGTCCTGCAGGATTGTATGGTTCTTCTTTAATGCAATCAATGCAGACAGAAGGGTTTGCAGGGGAAGGGTTGCAAGGTCTTGGTTCGAGCAGGGTGGTGGAAAAGGGACACCGACTGAGAACCATCTGGTGTCCCCTCCCCTGCTTGGACGGCGCTCACTCGTCCCCTTGCTCAAGCTCGCTCTCGTTCGCTCTGGCTTTGTCTCTCGTCTCGCTGTCTCTTTCCGCTCTTCGCTGTGTCTGTCTCTATCTCTGTATTTCTCTGTCTGTGTTTTATATATGTCTTTCGCTTTCTCTCGTTGCTTCTGTCTTTTTTCTCGGTCTCTCTCACTTTGTCTCTACCTCTGTCTGTTTCTTTGTTTCTGTCTCTGTTTTTTTTTCTCCTTGGCTATCTGTCTGTCTGTTCATCAACTGTCCAGACTATCTATCTTTAATTGTCTATCTATTCATCAATATAAATACTCATCTTTTTATACTAGTGTCTTCCCCGCCCACTACCATAAACATTCATACAAAGACAAAACAAAACTTATATCCACGAATGCATATGCACACACACACACACACACACACACACACACACACACACACACACACACACACACACACATACACACACACACACACACACACACACACACACACACACACACACACACACACACACACACACACATAATTACTAAACACGTTTCCACTCATAGACACTTAAAAACGACACACACGCACATACACATACACAATTACTACACAAACGTACATATAATTCCAATCACAGACACCTGAAAACGACACACACACACACACACACAGACACACACACACACTCAGAATTACTAAACAAATGTCCACACACTTCCACTTACAGACTTAGAAACGACACAGCGTAACCCCCTTACTTGCGGTGAACTCAAAGTTGACTTAGAGAATTCACATATCGTCTTGGATCAAGATTAATTGCGCCTTTCACATATACCTTTATCAATCGTATGTACATAGAATCTCGATGCATTAAACATACGATAGAAGATTAAGTATCGGTACATCTATATTTATATCAAAGGAAAAACTTCGTAGGGAATTTATCTCCGATTTATGTACATTTTCTTTCTTCCCAGCCAGTTGCTTCCTTTCAAATCTGAATAAGTCAGACAGACAGACAGGCTGACTCGTTAAGTGGCTGAGAGAGAGGGAGGGAGGGAAGGAGGGAGGGAGGGAAGGAGGGAGGGAGGGAGGGAGGGAAGAGAGGAGGGATGGAGGGAAGAGAGGTGGGAAAGAGAGAGAGAGAGAGAGAGGGAGGGAGGGGAGAAAGGTAGGGAGGGAGGAGAGAAAGAGAGAGAGAGAAAGAGAGAGAGAGAGAGAGAGAGAGAGAGAGAGAGAGAGAGAGAGAGAGAGAGAGAGAGAGAGAGAGAGAGAGAGAGAGAGAGAATTACATAAATAGACAGACAGATAAAATCGATAGACAGATAAATAACACGAAAAGACAGAAAGAGAAAAAGACGGACAAAAATACTCATCTCCCTAATACAAACTTCCCCTCCCCCCCATCTCTCCTACCCACCACCCCCCTTACTCCTCCCCCCTCCCCCTTCCCTTCTTCCACTTCTCTACTCCTCCTCTACCCCCCCCCCCCTCCCCTACTCCTCCCCTCCTCTACACCCCGCCCCTCCACTCCCCCCTCTTCTCCCCCCCTTACTCCTCCCCTTCTCTACACCCCGCCCCTCCACTCCCCCCCTCTCCTCCCCCCCTACTCCTCCCCTCCTCTACACCCCGCCCCTCCACTCCCCCCCTCTACTCCTCCCCCCTCCCCTACTCCTCCCCTCCACTACACCCCGCCCCTCCACCCCCCCTCCCCTCCCCTCCCTTTCCCCACTCGAGCCTTACAAAGGAAAGAGGTCACTCACCAAAGGCAAGGAGGAGCCGCTTTCTTGAAGACACCATCGTGCGTTGACGAAGGAGGGATGAGGGGAGGGGAGAGGGGAGGGAGGAGAGGGGGTGAGGGGTGAGAGGGGAGAGGGGTGAGGGGGAGGGGGTAGAGGGGAGGGGGATGAGAGAGGGAGGGAGTAGGGGGGTTGAGGGGTGAGAGGGGAGAGGTGTGAGGGGTGAGAGGGGAGAGGGGAGGGGGGTGAAGGGAGAGGGCAGGTGAGGGGTTGAATGGAGAAGGGTGAGGAAGGGGGTGAGGGAGAGGGGACGGGAGGGAAGAGGAGAAAGGGGGGGGGGGGAAGAGGAGAGGGAGGAGGGAGAGAGGAAATAGGGGGTGAGGGGAGACGAGAGGGGTAAAAGGAGAGGGAAGGAGAGGGATTAAGGGGAGAGGGGTGAGGGAGAAGGGAGGGGGAGAGCGGAGAGGGGAGTGGAGAAGGGAGAGGGGTGAAGAGAGGGGGGTGGGAGGGGGGGCTGGAAGGAGGGGAAGGAATTAGGAGGGGGGTTGAGGGAAGGAGGCAACGATTAAGACTGAGAGGATGGGGGAGGGAGGAGGGAGAAGGGAGGAAGGAGGAGGGAGGAGGGAGGAGGGAGAAGGAAGAACGAACGAGGGAGTGAAAGAAGTATGATAGGAAAGGATAGGAAAATGGAAGAAGAAATCGCATGAGGAAGAAGAGAAAGAGGTATGAAGGAGAGAGGAGGAGGACAAGGAAGAGGGATTTGAGGAGAGTGTTAAGAGGAGAGGAAAAGGGGAAGAGGGAAGGGGAGAGGGGAGTGAGAAGAGAGAAGGGAAATAAGAGAAGGAGAAGAGAGAGGAGAGAAGAGGGTTGTGGGGAGAAAGAGGAGGAAAACGAGAAGAGGAAAGGCGAGACGAAGAGGGCAGAGAAGAAGGGTGTGAAGAGCGAGGAGGGGAGAGAGAGGGGGAGAGGGGAGGGGAGGGATGGGGGGGGGATGAGAGGGAAGCAACCCAGCATGCACCGCCCTGTCTGCGCTTCATTCTTCTATCGAGTCTCCCTTTCCCTTTCCTCTCTCCAATCATCTCCTCCTCTCCTCCTCTTCGTCTTCCCTCTTTCTCCTTTGTCTTCTTCCCCTTCCCTCCTCTCCCTCTTTCGTGTCCCCTCCCCCCCCCCTTGTCACTTCTCACTCCCTTTTATTCTGATCAGTCCCCTTATCTCGCTCTCTCTCGAAAGATCCTTATTATCTTTATTTTCATGGCACCGTTATCGCTGTCCCGCCCACTGCACCTCCCCCCTCCTCCTCCTCCCCCCTTCCCCTTTTTCCTCCTCAACCTCTTCCCCTTACCATCTCTTCCCTCTTCGCTTCACCCTGCTTCCTCCCCCCCCTCCCTTATCTCCTTTCACCCTCCCCCCCTCCTCATCGGCCTGACTAAATCTACGGGAATCGCACGCCCCGAATCACGACGCAGAACCCGATGTATGCTATATTGATAAAAGACTTTTGTGTCGATGTTAGTGTGCGATAAAGAGCTCAGATCAGAGGTGTATCTCATCATCTGTTATGTTATGAAATGGGTGTTATCAGTATGCATCAGTTTGGTTATTGTCTCAGCTGATAAGGTTTGCAACACCTTTGTAAATCCTTAGAATTAATAAAACATTATATATTCTTCATACGTATTGGGTAACATACGTTTGCTCTTTGTTATAACCACTATTAACAAATTACCAATACACCCTTACCTGTTACCAAACACACACACACACACACACAGACACACACACACACACACACACACACACACACACAAACGCATGCAAACACACATATTCACACGCTCACCCTCTTACAGATACGCACACTACTGTGATCAGCCACAACACACAGCGCCGATATTCGCAATGATGCTACGTCAACCACATACAAGTAATGATATGCGAATATGCTCCTCTCCGCACAACCCTGCTCTCTTGTTCAGCTCTAACTCATCTTCCCTCAACGTCTCCCTCTTTCCCTTCTACAATTCCTTTTGATCCCTTCAACCCCCCCCCCCTCTCTTCTTTTAATCCTGACCCTCTCCCCTCTACAACTCTCTCCCCACTCCCCTCAAATTTTCCCTTTCCCCTTGTTTAACTCCTTTACCTCTCCCTCTCCCTCATCGGCCAATGTATCTCTTCCCTCAACTACTCCCCACTCCCCTCACCTTCCTCCCTCTCCCTTCATCCCCTCCCCCAACTCACCCCTCTCCCTTTATCCCCTCCCTCTCCCTTTATCCCCTCCCTTAGCTTCCCCCTCTCCCTTCATCCCCTCCCTCACCCCCGCCCCTTTTAATCTCTACCGCAGCTGTGGTGGAGATTCACGCTGTGCACCGCAGCCTCTACCACACGTGAGATAACAACCACAATAGAGTAAGAGAGAGAGGAAGAATTAACACTCTATGGCTTAACATCTTCTATGGAGTTTTTCTTTTCGTTTCTTTGACATTTCCCCGGGGATGGGGAACGAATGGGGGGGGGGGGGAGGGGGAAATACGAGGGGAGAGAGAGGAGAGAGAAGGGGACAGGGAGAAGGGAGGGGGAAGGAGAGAGAGAGAGATAATATGGATCGGGGACGAAAAACATAACCCTTTTTCGAAATAAACTAAACTTTTTGTGGCATTAAAGTTTTATATATAGAATCAAAATTAGATTTATATGTATGTATTCAGGGTTGGATCTGGTTTAGTCTTTGAATTAAGACTTAATCTAGAGATTTGCTTAGCATTTGGCTTGATTTTATGCTTAGGATATGAATTAGAAATGTATTTAGACTGTGCTTTGGAAGTGCTTGCAAATATACACAGAACCTAACTTAGAACTCGAACGGATTTAGAAACATTTAGCATTTATAAACGGAATTAGAAAATATATATATAGACAGACAGATATAAAGATATATACATAAACAAACACTTAAGCATAGAAATAGATAATGTATGAAAATATTTTTGATTAGCTTAAGATATAAGATTAGATTTAGGCTTAGAATAACCACGTGTAGTCATGTGTACGTGTCTGGGATCTGAGAGTTAAGGATTCTAACACCAGTGATTAGGTGTCAATGACTCTAAACCATTTTTTTTCGGTAACTTTTAAACAATTTATCTTTTTTTTTTTAAGCTTGACTTTGGCATGGGTAACCTGAGTTTTCCTGAATTTTGAAGATTAAAGATTTGAATGTGTTAATATTTTTTTTGTGTGTGATTTATTTATCGGTTTCTAATTGTACAAACTTACAGTTCAGTTTTTGTGGTATTAGTAAAGACAACTGTAATGACGTTACGTAATTTAACCACGGAGTTAAGAAAAGGCATTGTACTGCATGTTGCAAAGGATGTTGATATTAGGTGTATTGCTATTTGGTGTGCTGTGATAAAAAAAAAAAAAAAAAAATTGGTGTGTTTACACTGTACATGAACGATGAAGTTAACTATCATGTTATCATGACATTAGTTTTATTAGCAACAAACATAAAATAAGCAAAACCTTAGAGTTACGAAAGTATACTTGTTAAATTTGCTTATCGTAATATCTACATATTATAAAATCTGTAGATTATGATACCTATAAATTGTAACATCTGTTAATTAAAACACCTGCCATCTGCAACATCTGTGAAGTCAAAATACCTGTAAATGCAACATGTAAATTGAAACACATGCAAAACATCTATAAATTCTTACTTTTATGAATTGAAACACTTGAAGACTGCAACTGTTGTGAATCCAGAAGTTTCCTACAGTTTACCTGCGGCGTCCTTATGGTATCTTCACCAGACACCTTGGATTCAAGAATAATAGACCTGGGGGGGGGGGGGGGTATCTCCTACTCAAACTTCATTAGCAGCCACGCCACCGGAAACCAGAGCGATGTGTTTGAAGTTCTCTCGCCCCCTGAAGTTCTCGCCCCTTGAAGTTCTTGCCCCTTGAAGTTCTCGCCCCTTGAAGTTCTCACCCTTGAAGTTCTTGCCCCTTGAAGTTCTTGCCCCTTGAAGTTCTCGCCCCTTGAAGTTCTCACCCTTGAAGTTCTTGCCCCTTGAAGTTCTTGCCCCTTGAAGTTCTCACCCTTGAAGTTCTTGCCCCTTGAAGTTCTCGCCCCTTGAAGCTCTCACCCTTGAAGTTCTCGCCCCTTGAAGTTCTCACCCTTGAAGTTCTTGCCCCTTGAAGTTCTTGCCCCTTGAAGTTCTCACCCTTGAAGTTCTTGCCCCTTGAAGTTCTCGCCCCTTGAAGTTCTCACCCTTGAAGTTCTCGCCCCTTGAAGTTCTCGCCCCTTGAAGTTCTCACCCTTGAAGTTCTCGCCCCTTGAAGTTCTCGCCCCTTGAATTTCTCACCCCGTGGTTCCCCTGGGCTTGGACGGCCTATCCCACCGCTGCCACCCTTTACTGCCGTGACCCACCCACGTGGCTGAGTTCACTGGGTTCTCCTTGACCTCGCATAACGAACTTGGGAATGCTCTGTGTCAGTGCTTGCTTGTTCAGAAAATAACTTATTCATTTCCTCAGTGCCTGTCCGTGTTTGTATCATGCCGGCTACTGAAGATAAAACATGTAGGTAAATGTGTTTGAGTAAGCGCCTGTCCTGCCAGTGAGCTTAGTGAACCGCTGCTGGGGCGGTGCATTTTATCATTATTATTATCTTTATTATCAATATTATTATTGTTATTGTTATTATCATTATTGCTATTATCATTATTGTTATTATTATTATTATTACTATTATTATCATCATCATCATCTTTAGCTTCTTTATTATCAT
>NC_061826.1:37178347-37183347 GCF_019202785.1 Penaeus chinensis | reverse complement strand
AGAAAAGAGGAAAGGGAGAAGGAAGAGAAAAGAGGAAAGGGAGAAGGAAGAGAAAAGAGGAAAGGGAGAAAGGAGAGAAAAGAGGAAAGGGAGAAGGAAGAGAAAAGAGGAAAGGGAGAAAGGAGAGAAAAGAGGAAAGGGAGAAGGAAGAGAAAAGAGGAAAGGGAGAAAGGAGAGAAAAGAGGAAAGGGAGAAGGAAGAGAAAAGAGAGGAAAGGGAGAAGGAGAGAGAAAAGAGGAAAGGGAGAAAGGAGAGAAAAGAGGAAAGGGAGAAGGAGAGAAAAGAGGAAAGGGAGAAAGGAGAGAAAAGAGGAAAGGGAGAAGGAAGAGAAAAGAGGAAAGGGAGAAAGGAGAGAAAAGAGGAAGGGAGAAGGAAGAGAAAGAGAAAGGGAGAAGGGAAGGAGAAAAAGAGGAAAGGGAGAAGGAAGAGAAAGAGGAAGGGAGAGGAAGGAGAGAAAAGAGGGAAAGGGAGAAGGAGAGAAAGAGGAAAGGAGAAAGAAGAAAAGAGGAAAGAGAAGGAAGAAGAGAAAGGGAAAGGAAGTGAAAAGAGGAAAGGGAGAAGGAAGAGGAAGAAGAGAAGGGAGAAGGAAGAGAAAGAGGAGAAAGGGGAGAAGGAAGAGAAAAGAGGAAAGGGAGAAGGAAGAGAAAAGAGGAAGGAGAAAGGAGAGAAAAGAGGAAAGGGAGAAGGAAGAGAAAAGAGGAAAGGGAGAAGGAAGAGAAAAGAGGAAAGGGAGGAAAGGAAGAGAAAAGAGGAAAGGGAGAAGGAAGAGAAAAGAGGAAAGGGAGAAGGAAGAGAAAAGAGGAAAGGGAGAAAGGAGAGAAAAGAGGAAAGGGAGAAGGAAGAGAAAAGAGGAAAGGGAGAAAGGAGAGAAAAGAGGAAAGGGAGAAGGAAGAGAAAAGAGGAAAGGGAGAAAGGAGAGAAAAGAGGAAAGGGAGAAGGAAGAGAAAGAGGAAAGGGAGAAAGGAGAGAAAAGAGGAAAGGGAGAAGGAAGAGAAAAGAGGAAAGGGAGAAAGGAGAGAAAAGAGGAAAGGGAGAAGGAAGAGAAAAGAGGAAAGGGAGAAGGAAGAGAAAAGAGGAAAGGGAGAAGGAAGAGAAAAGAGGAAAGGGAGAAGGAAGAGAAAAGAGGAAAGGGAGAAGGAAGAGAAAAGAGGAAAGGGAGAAGGAAGAGAAAAGAGGAAAGGGAGAAGGAAGACGAAAGAGGGAAGAAGGAAGAGAAAGAGGAAAGGGAGAAGGAAGAGAAAAGAGGAAAGGGAGAAGGAAGAAAAAAGAGGAAAGGGAGAAGGAAGAGAAAAGAGGAAAGGGAGAAAGGAGAGAAAAGAGGAAAGGGAGAAGGAAGAGAAAAGAGGAAAGGGAGAAAGGAGAGAAAAGAGGAAAGGGAGAAGGAAGAGAAAAGAGGAAAGGGAGAAAGGAGAGAAAAGAGGAAAGGGAGAAGGAAGAGAAAGAGGAAAGGGAGAAAGGAGAGAAAAGAGGAAAGGGAGAAAGGAGAGAAAAGAGGAAAGGGAGAAGGAAGAGAAAAGAGGAAAGGGAGAAAGGAGAGAAAAGAGGAAAGGGAGAAGGAAGACGAAAGAGGGAAGAAGGAAGAGAGGGAATAGAAGTAACGATAACCGGCACCCCCTCTCCCCCCTCGCCCTCCCCCCCCACGTTCTCTTTACCCCCCCTCCCCCCCCCTCACAAAAATGACTCTCGCTTGATGGCAGATTTTGAAAATCACGGAGCGGCATTTCATCACCTGGGCTGTGGTTTATATAGTGTAATTGCAGGCTCGCCGGGGAAGTATTTTCCTCAATCTCATTTTGCTTATTGTCATTGTCATTCTTGTTATTTCTGCGTGTCGTGTCACGGCTCTCTCTCTCTCTCTCTCTCTCTCTCTCTCTCTCTCTCTCTCTCTCTCTCTCTCTCTCTCTCTCTCTCTCTCTCTCTCTCTCTCTCTCTCTCTCTGTCTTTAACTCTCTGTGTCTCTTTCTCTTTCTGTCTATCTCAATCGCTCACCTTCTTTCTCTCTCTCTCTCAATTTCTATCTATCTATCTTTAACTATCTCTCCCTCGCTCCCCCTCCCCCTCCCCTCCCCCTCCCCCGCCTCTCTCTCTCTCTCTCTCTCTCTCTCTCTCTCTCTCTCTCTCTCTCTCTCTCTCTCTCTCTCTCTCTCTCTCTCTCTCTCTCTCTCTTTCTCCTTCCTCTCTCTCTCTCCCTCGCTCATCTTCGTCTCTCTCACTTTGTCTGTCTATGCGTCCTTGTCTCTGTATATTTGTATGTTTGTCTGTCTAAATGGTTGTCCGTCTCTCTTTTTCTCTCAATCCTAATCTCTCTCTCTCTCTCTCTCTCTCTCTCTCTCTCTCTCTCTCTCTCTCTCTCTCTCTCTCTCTCTCTCTCTCTCTCTCTCTCTCTCTCTCTCTCTCTCTCTCTCTCTCTCCCCCTCCCCATTCTCTTCCGCTCTCTCTTTTCACTCTCCTTCTCCTCCCTCCTCTTTCCTTGTCTCTCCCTCTTTCCCTCGTTACCCTCCATATAATAACACACACACATGCAGTTTGTATCAATGAACAATATATATATATAAATGTATAGATGATTAAGTCAGTGAATCAGTAAATAGGTGAACAGATAAATAAATATACTGGTAGATAAATAGAAAGAGAAAGATAAAGAGAAAGAAAGAAGAGGAGAAAGAAAATTAAAAGAAATAGAAGAAGGACAAATGTAAATAAATAAATAAGAGAAAATAAGAATTAGTGAAAGAAACGAAGAGAAGATACAGAGAGAGAATTAAAAAAAGAGAGACAGAAGAGGAAAGAAAGAAGAGGAGAAAATAAGAGAAGACAAGAGAAAACAACAAGCAAATAATTTAATGTAATTCTGGGTACAAACTGAAAGTTCCAGCACATATTATATCACCTTGTCACTGGCCTACTTATTTCTCCCTCCCCCCCTCTCCCTTCCCCCTCTCCCTGTCACCTCCCCCCTTCTTATCCCTCTCCATCACCTCCCTTCCCTCCCTCCCTCTCCATCATCTCCCTTCCCTCCCCCCCTCTCCACCACCTCCCTTCCCTCCCCCCCTCTCCATCACCTCCCTTTCCTCCCCCCCTCTCCATCACCTCCCTTCCCTCTCCTCCCTCTCCATCACCTCCCTTCCCTCCCCCCCCCCTCTCCACCACCTCCCTTTCCTCCCCCCTCTCCATCACCTCCCTTCCCTCTCCTCCCTCTCCATCACCTCCCTTTCCTCCCCCCCCTCTCCATCACCTCCCTTTCCTCCCCCCTCTCCATCACCTCCCCCCCTCTCCATCACCTCCCTTCCCTCCCCCCCCCTCTCCACCACCTCCCTTCCCTCCCCCCTCTCCATCACCTCCCTTCCCTCCCCCCCTCTCCATCACCCCCCTTTCCTCCCCCCCTCTCCATCACCTCCCTTCCCTCCCCCCCTCTCCATCACCTCCCTCCCCTCCCCCCCTCTCCAACACCTCCCCTCCCCCCCTCTCCACCACCTCCCTTCCCTCCCCCCCTCTCCATCACCTCCCTTCCCTCCCCCCTCTCCATCATCTCCCTCCCCCCCCTCTCCATCACCTCCCTTCCCTCCCCCCCCTCTTCCCTTACTAACCCATGCCCCTAATTCGCTTTTCCCTACCTTAGTGCTTTCCTTTCTTAGCCCATTACCCCTCCATCTCCCTTCGTCTTTCTCCCAATTACCGCTCTCTCCCTCTCCCTTTTTCTTCCTACCCCCCCACCCCCTTCCCTACCACCTTCATCATCTTTCTATTCTTTCCTCAACATCGCTTTCTCTATCATCTCTATTCGTTCTATTTTCTCACGTGCTTCCCCCGTCATCTACTTCTTCCCAATTCTCTCTTTTTCTCTCAATCCTAATTTCTCTCTCTCTCTCCCTTCCCTCCCGTGTTCCTCTTCCTTCCCTTCCCTACTTTACCTCTGCTTACCCCACCCTGACCTAGCCCTCCCTTCCCTTACTTACCCTTCCTGAACCCACCTCTTTCCCCATACCCTTTCCACCCCTCCTGATCCCTGCCCCTTCCCCTTCCCCCTCCCTCCTCTCTCTCCCCTACGCCTACCAACCTATCTTCCCTCCCCCACCCCTTCCATCCTTCTCTCCCCCTCCCTCCCCTTCCCCTCCCCCTCCCTCGCCCTCCCACCCCGTCCCCCCTTCCACCCCTCCTGACCCCTTCCCCTCCCTTTCCCCTCCCACTCCCTCCCCCTTCCTCCCCCTCACCCCTACCATCTCTCCCTTCCCCTCCCTCCCCCTCCCCCTTTCCACCCCTTCCTCCCCCTCCCCCTTTCCACCCCTCCCTCCCCCTCCCCTTCCCCTCCCCCTTCTCCCCTTCCACCCCTCCTACCCCCTCCTCCCTCCCCCCTCCACCCTTAACAAAACTGTCCCTCCTGGTTAGCGGTTCTGGTGACGAGGTCCTCTCTGGAATCGCGACCGACATTTAATATGATCGCTGATTCGTGCTTCCGGTGAGAGGGGCGAGGTGATATTGGGAGGGGGGGGGGGAGGGAGGGAAGGAGGGAAGGAGGGAGGAGGGGATTAGGGGGGGTGAGGGAAGGAGGGAGGGGGGGAAGGAGGGAAGGAGGGAGGAGGAGAATAGGGGGGGTTGAGGGAAGGAGGGAGGAGGGGAATAGGGGGGTGAGGGAGGGAGGAGGGGAATAGGGGGGGGGTGAGGGAAGGAGGGAAGGAGGGAGGAGGGAATAGGGGGGGTGAGGGAAGGAGGGAAGGAGGGAGGAGGGAATAGGGGGGGTGAGGGAAGGAGGGAGGGAGGGAAGGAGGGAAGGAGGGAGGAGGGGAATAGGGGGGTGAGGGAAGGAGGAGGGGAATAGGGGGGGGTGAGGGAAGGAGGGAAGGAGGGAGGAGGGAATAGGGGGGGTGAGGGAAGGAGGGAGGGAGGGAAAGAGGAAGGAGGGGAGTAGGGAGGATGAGGAAGGGAGGAGGGTAGGGAGGAGAGAGAGGAAGATAAGGATAAGGAGTAGGGAGGGTGAGGAGCGAGGTGAGGATTTGGGGGGA
>NC_061826.1:37143347-37145847 GCF_019202785.1 Penaeus chinensis | reverse complement strand
GTCGAGAATGACATAATGTGCGAAAGAATAGCGGATAAACAGTAGATGAGAGAGAGTAGATAAGGAGAGAAAGAGACAAAGAAAAAGAAAGAGGGAGTAAGTTGGAGATGAAGAGACGGAGGAAGAAAAAGGAAGGAAGGAAGGAAAGGGAAAAAGCGGAGTGGAGGAAGGAAGGAAGAGGGCGGATGAAGAATAGGAGGAGAAGAAGAAGGAAGAAGTGGCGGAGAAGAGGAAGAAGGAGGGAAGAGGTAGAATAAAAATAAGGAATAGAGAAGAGCTGAATCAAAGAAGAAAGTAAGTAGGAAAAGAAGGAAGAATGAACGAGGTGGAAGAAGAAGAAGAAGAAAATGAGAGCGATGGGTTATTTCTGTGTTAAACAAGACGAAAAGGAGAGAGGGAAAGGGATGAGAGGAGAGAGACGGAGGGGAGAAAAAAGGGGAACAAGGAAAATGCCAATGTAGGTGAGTAAAAGGAATAATTAATGATGATAAACCGAGGAAATCGATAAAGGTGGTTAGAGGGTTAAGCAAATAAGCAAATGTTGCTGAGTTGACGCGTCCTTTGATCCCATCTCCCGCCCTCTCTCTTTCTTTCTTTCCCTTCTCCTTCTCTCTCTCTCTCTCTCTCTCTCTCTCTCTCTCTCTCTCTCTCTCTCTCTCTCTCTCTCTCTCTCTCTCTCTCTCTCTCTCTCTCTCTCCTCTCTTTCTCTTTCTCTATCTCTCTCTTTCTTTCTTTTTCTCTTTTCTCTTTCTCTCTCCTCTCTTTCTCTTTCTTTATCTCTCTCTTTCTTTCTTGTTCTCTCTTTCTCTCTTTCCTCTCTCTTTCTCTCTTTCCTCTCTCTCTTTTTCTCTCTCTCTCTTTTCTTCTTTCTTTCTCTTCTCTCTTTCTTTTTCTCTCTTTCTCGCTCATTTTTTTCTCCCTCCCCCCTCTCTCTCTCTCTCTTTCTTTCTTTTTAGTGTATTTTCCCATCCATACTACTCTCTCTATTTTTTTTTCTCTGCCTTTCTTACTCTGTTAGCAATTGCCCCTTACTCTGTTTTTACTCTATAACCATTTCCCTCTATTTATCATTTTTTTTCCTCTTACCTGTGATTTACAATTTTACAAAATCGTTTACTGATATTTTTCCTCCTCCCTATTACTCCCTTTTCTTCTCTTCTTTTCTATTATTTTTCCCAATATCCCTCCTTTCTTTATTCCTTTCTTTCATTCTTTACATCTCTCCTTCTTCCTCTTTTTTCTCTTCTTCCCTGATCCTCCTTTCATCTTACCTTACCCCTAGCCCCCCATGCCCCTACCTCTATACCTAACCCTTCCATGTCCCTACCCCCACCCCCCCTACCTCTCTACTCCCCCTACTTCTCTACCCCCGCCCCCCTACCTCTGTACTCCGCCCCCCTACCCTTCTAACCCCGCCCCCCTACCTCTCTACCCCCGCCCCCCCTACCTCTCTACTGCCGCCCCCCTACCCTTCTACCCCCGCCCCCCCTACCCAGCTCCCCCTACCTCTCTACCCCCGTCCCCCCCTACCCCTCTACCCCTACCTACAGGGCGTGTGTACGTTCAAAGGTTATCAACATCGCGTCAATTCACGTCCGTTTCCGGCCTCCGACAAAAGATTCACCCGAGAGGCGTCCAGGCGCGAACTCTCTCCACCTCTCCCTCTCTCCCTCTTTTTCCCTCTTTCTCCCCTTTCACCCCTCTCTCTCTCTCCCCATTTCTCCTCTTTCTCCCTCTTTTCCCCCTTTCACCTCTCTCTCTCTTCCTATTTCCCCTCTTTCTCCCCTCTCCCTATCTCCCTCTTTTTCCTTTTTTCTTCCCTTTCACCCCTCTCTACCTCTCCCTCTCTCCCTCTTTTTTCCCATTCACCCCTCTCTCTCTCTCCCTCTTTTCCCCCTCTCTCTCCTCTTTCACCTCTCTCCTCTCTTTTACTCACCTCGTCTTCATCCCCTCCTTTCCTCTATTTTCCTCTACTTCCTCACCACTTCCGCCCCTCTTCTTCCCCCTCCTCTCCCCTATTCACTTCCTCTTCCCCCATCCTTCCCCCTCCTTTCTTCTTCCTCACCCCATCCCCACCCCCTATACACCCCTTCTTCCCCACCCCCACCCCCTATACACCCCTTCCTTCCCCCTCCTTCCCCATCCCCACCCCTTCCTTCCCCTCCTTCCCCATACCCACCCCCTATACACCCCTTCCTTCCCCCTCCTTCCCCACCCCCACCCCCTATACACCCCTCCTTCCCCTCCCCACTTCCCTCTTCATCAAAAGCAGCGATAAGGAGCAAGGACCCGTAAATAAGTACAGTTTGATGCAGGTCGAGGGCGGTTCAGGTCGCGGGGAGACCGTTGAGAGCAAGAGGAGGTGGAGGGGGAGCTGGAGGGGGAGCTGGAGGGGGAGGTGGGGGAGGTGGGGGAGGTGGGGGAGGAAGAGGGGGAGGGGGAGGTGGAGCTGGAGGGGGAGGTGGAGGTGGAGGTGGAGGTGGAGGTGGAGGTGGAGGTG
>NC_061826.1:37123047-37125547 GCF_019202785.1 Penaeus chinensis | reverse complement strand
GGGGGAATGGGAGGAAGAAAAAGAAGAGAGGAAAAGAGAGAAGAAAAAGCAAAAGGAAAGAGAGATAGATAGATAGATAGATAGAGACTTAAATCGAGAGAAAGAAAAAAATATTGAAAGACTTACAGAATAAAAAAAAAACATAAATAAAAAAAACGAATAAAAAAAAAAAACATAAATAAATAAATAAACAAAAGAATAAAAACAAATAAATAATTAAATATAAAGAATAAAAACAAATAAATAAATAAAAATAAAGAATAAAACAAATAACAAATAAAAATAAAGAATAAAATAAATAAATAAAAATAAAGAATAAAAACAAATAAATAAAAATAAAGAATAAAAACCAATAAATAAATAAAAAATAAGAATAAAAACAAATAAAGAATAAAAAAAAAAAAAAAACCACTCATACCACCACAGGTAAAAAGGTTCCTAAAACATTCCCATTGTAAACTCCTTCGATGCCCTCACAGGTACCCCCCAAAAAAAACCTGTGCTCTGCAGATGGCAACGCCGAAATTGGAAACGAGAGAAGAGCAAGGTTAAACGGCTTCCCTGTTGATACTGCATGCACAACGTCACTTTCCTGGGATAAAGTTGCCATTAACAAAGCACCCTTACTCTTCCGCTGACCCTCCGCATGGCGTCAGGCACAACAATAAACATTTACATCATGAATAATGAACAGCATGATAAAACGTTAAGAGCGCGGGGGGGAAATCTACGCTTTAAGGCTGCGGCGTTCGTGGTCGCGTTTCCACAGCATTGGGGGGCGATCGGAGGATTTCCTTCTGGGGCGCTGCGGCGGGCACTCGGGGGGGAGAATTTTCGGTTGTGGGAATGTAGGCACATACACGTGCGCGCGGGCACACGCATACACACACACACGGGCGCGGGCACACACACACACACGCGCGGGCACACGCACACACACACACTCACACACACACACACACACACACACACACACACACACGCACGCACTCAAACACACATATGTGTCTTTATCTCTCTCTATATATATGGCTATATATGTGTGCGTGTATAAGTAAATTTATATCTGTCTATATATATATATATATAGATACACACAGACATATACATACACATATACATATACATACATACATATGTGTATATCTATATCTGTCTGTATATAAACACAGATGTATATATGCATATATTTAGATACATATATATATATATATATACATATATATACATACATATGTGTATATTTATCTATCTATCTATACATACGCACATGAATATATGCATATATATATATATAGATACATATATATATATGTATATATATATATATATATATATATATATACATACATACAGACACCTGTGTATATATATGTATACATACATATACATACGCACATCTATGTATATATATACATACATACACATACCTATGTATATCTATATATATCTATATGTATACACACATACCTGTATATATATATATATATATATAAATATACATGTATGTATACACACGTGTGTGTAATTGTATATATACATATATATATATGTGACTGCCGCGATGGTCCAGTGGTTAGAGGACTAGACTCCGACCCTCATGGTCCCGAGTTCAATTCCCCGCCGCGGCAGACGTAAATATGCCTGAGCTCCGACAGTTGGCTCGAGCCTAATATCACGGCGAGAAAACGACACATCGCCTTGAGAAGTCAAACGCAGGTGTCGTAGGGAGAAATCGCCTTCGTGACACAAGTGTTAGCGCGCCGAACAGCGGTTAATTAGGACGGGCATCCAATCAGGCAAGGATGACACGGCCATATTACTTCTCAATAGTGAATGAGAGTCGTTTGTCCCGCAGTGGACTGAATGGCTGTTGGGAAAAAAATATATATAGGGCACCCACACATACATATGTGTATATACAATTATATCTACATTCATATCTGTCTATCAATCTTTATAAATAGACACACACACTTATGTATATATATATATATATATATATATATATAAATATAAATGTATACATATATGTAAACCCCCCCCCCCCCCACACACACACACACATATATGCGTGTGTGTGTATTAATGTATATATATATATATATATATATAGATATAGATATAGATATATATGTGTGTTTGTGTGTGTTTATGTGTATGTATGTGTGTGTTTATGTGTGTATAAATATATATATATGCATTGTAATTATATTGTACATCATATACGGTCTACAACCACCAACTCTGTGACGTCACCGAACCAAACTCCTCTTATGAAATATTCATAAAATATCGACCTCGTTGTTGACCAAAAAAAAAAAAAAAAAAAAAAAAAAAAAAAAAATGAACGTCAAGAAACGTGAATGACACATTATACATGCTTTCGTGATTCTAACACCGTCACCATCTTAAGCTTTCTCACACCGAGCGAATTTACGCAGTTTGCAACCTTAGTTACCACATAGTTACCTCCTGAGTCAGAGCGGTAACCTTTTAA
>NC_061826.1:37114807-37122947 GCF_019202785.1 Penaeus chinensis | reverse complement strand
CCATATCTTAAACTCTTTATTCACGTCATCTTACCTTGTCTTACCTTAAACCCTACCTTCTTACCTTCATCTCGCAGGTCGCACTAAGCTCCCCAATCGCGCTCCCTAAATTGATAACAATTAAGATGATAGATTTACAATGATAACGATGATAGGTATATCATTAATTGTAAGAGTAATATTGATAGTGATAGCGGTGAACATCATAGTAATGGGTAATAGTTGATGATTGATATTGCAAACGTACGTACACACACACACACACAGACACACATGCACACAGGCACACACACACACTTACATACACACACACGCAAGCATACACACACACACACACACACACACACACACACACGCGCGCACACACACACACACACACGCATACACACATACACACACGCAAGCATACACACACACACACACACACACACACACGCGCACACACACACACACGCATACACACATACACACATACACACACGTACTTACACTTACACGCACACACACATACACACAAACATCATATTGCATCATATTGCGAATCTGTGTGAATCCTATTATATTATTATCATTATCATTATCATCATTACTGTTATTGTTGCTGTTGTTATTGTTGTTATTATCATTATTATTAGCATTTTCATTATTGTTATTATCACTATTATTATTATTATTATTGTTATTATTGTTATTACTGTTATTGTTGTTATTATTATTATCATCATTATTATTATTATTATAATTGTTATTATTACTATTATCATTATCATTGTTATTGTTATTGTTATTATTATTATTATTATTATTATTATCATCATTATTATTATTGTTATTACTATTTTCAATATTACTATCATTATTATTATAATTAACATTATTATTATTATTATCATTATCATTATCATTATTATTGCTATTATTTATGATAATATTATTATGATTGTTATTATCATTATTTTTATTATTATCATTATTATCATAAAAAAGTAAAGGGAAAAAAGAAGAAAGGGGGGGGGGGGGGTCAGGGAGAAAGGGAGATGAAGAAAGGAGAAGGAAATCAGAGCAAAAAAGGGAATGGAAACAGAAGGAGATAAGGGAACGAAGGATAAAGAGGAGGGAGAAAGGATTGAAATTTAGGAAAAAATAAGAGTGAAGGGAAGGGAAAGGTAGAGGGAGAAGGAAAGATAAAGAGAAAAGGGGAAACGAAAGCTAGATAATGAAGGTGAAAGAGGGAAAATAGACTAATGATTAATGGTAATAATGATAATAATGATATTGATAATGATTATAATGATAATCATGATAATGATAATATTAATGGTGATGATGGTAATTATAATGATAGTATTGATAATAATAACGATAATAGTAATAATAATGATGGTAATAATAATAACGATGATGATGATGATAATAATGATAATGAAATAATAATAATAATAATAATAATGATAATAATAATGATGATGATGTTACTAATAAAAACAACAACAGCTGAGATAATAATGATAGTAATGATGATGACAATGCTAATAATAATGATGATAACAAAACAAGCATATAGAACTCCACTAATAGATAATGATGTTAATGATGGTAATAAAAGAGATAATGATGATTAGCAACATATTCCTGATTATATATTCGGACGCTCCTCCCCCCCCTCCCCCTCCCCCTCTCCCTCCCCCTCCACCTCCCCCTCCCCCTCTCCCTCCTCACCCCCCCCTACTCGCCTTTTTTGATGCCCTATACCCAGTTCAACTCCCCCCCCTCTTCCCCCCTCCCCCCCTTCTTCCCCAACCCATCATCATCAACTGCCCATCATCATCTTCCTCTATCTCCCCCTCCCCCCTGAAACTCTCACCCCCCCCCCTAATAAGCATGACCCCTCACCCCCCCCTCTTTTCCCCCTATTCTTCCCCTCCCCTGTACATTAAAACGTTCTTCCTCTTCTTCTTTTTCCCCTTTCCTTTTTCCCCTCTATTCACCTATTCACCCAGATTCTCTCATCCCCCCCCCACCCTATCCTCGCTATTTTCCCCCTACCCATCCCCTTTACTCTCTCTCTCTCTCTCTCTCTTTTCCTCTCTCTCTCTCTCTCTCTCTCTCTCTCTCTCTCTCTCTCTCTTTCTGTCTCTCTTTCTCTCTCCCACTCCCTCTCATTCTCCCTATCTTGCCCCCTACCCGCTCACACCCTCTTTTCCCCCCTTCCCTCTTCCCACCCAATCTCCTCCCTACCCCCCTCCTCTCTACCTCTCCCCCCTCCTCCCTACCTCTCCCCCTCCTCCCTGCCTCTCCCCCCTCCTCCCTACCTCTCCCCTCTCCTCCCTGCCTCCCCTCCCCCCTCCTCCCTACCTCTCCCCCTCCTCCCTGCCTCTCCCCCTCCTCCCTACCTCTCCCCCTCCTCCCTGCCTCTCCCCACTCCTCCCTGCCTCCCTCCCTCCTCCCTACCTCTCCCCCTACCCCAACCCCCCTCCCCCCCCGATAGAAGGAGAGTTGTTCTTCAATCATCAATTTTATTCAGGTATCGTATCAAATTTGTGTCCGAGAGCTGAGTTGAAATTTACGACTTTAGTGATGAACGGACGCAGAAGAGGTGAGGTGGGGGGTGGGGGAAAGAGGGGGAGGGGAGGGGGGATGGAGGGAGAGGGTGAATGATGTGAGAAGCGGGAAGGAGAGAGAGAGAGAGTGGGATAAAAGGGTATGGGAGGAAGAGAGGGAGAGGGAGAGGGAGAAGGAGAGGGAGAAAGGGAGAGGGAGAAAGGGAGAGAGGAAGAGGGAGAGGAAGAGGGGGAGGAAGAAGGGGAGGGAGAGAGAGAGAAGGAAAGGAAGAGAGGGAGAGGGAGAGGGAGAAGGTTAAGAAGAGGGAGAAGAGGGAAAGGTAGATGTGAAATAAGAGGGAAAATGAGAGGGAGAGGGTGAATGATAAGCGAGGAGAGAATGAGTGGGATAAAGAAGTAGGAGAGAAAGAAAGAGAGAGAGAGAGAGAGAGAGAGAGAGAGGGAGAGGGAGAGGGAGAGGGAGAGGGAAAGGGAGAGGGAGAGAGAGAGGAAGAGGAAGAGGGAGAGAGAGAGCGAGAGAGAGAGAGAGAGAAAGAGAGAGAGAGAGAGATAGAGAAAGAGGAAATAAGGGAAAAGTAGGAGAAAGAGTGGCGTGAGAGGAGGGAAAGAAGAAAGGAGAAGAGGAGGAGAGGAAAGCAGATGTAAAGCGTGAGGGAGAAAAGAGGGCGAGGAAACGAAAGTGGGAAGACGGACACGTAAGACGAAAGGTAGAGAGAGAGAAGGAGAGAAAGATGGAGAGGGAGAGGGAGAGAGAAATAGAAAGGGAGAAGGAGAAGGAGGGGGGAGATAATGAGAGGGCAAAGAAGATGTCGAGATAGTTAGATAGACAGACAGATCGATAAATAGATATATAAGTAGATAGATATATAGATAGATTAATAGAGAGAGAGAGAGAGAATTACGTAAGTATTATGGAGATACAGAATTTGTATTTACACGTCTCTCTCTCTGTGTGTGTGTATGTGTGTGTCTGTTTCTATGAGTGTGCGTGTGCGTAAAATTCCAACCCTGACTTTATCAAATATAACCTAAAAAAAAAGGGAAACAGTTATATATTAAAAAAGAAAAAAAAAATGAAAAAAAGAGAAGCCGACCGAGATTTATTCAAGAGTAAAATCTGTGGCCAAAATAAAAAAAAAAGGATTTAATTTAGCCCTGGAAAAGGACACACGCTGATCTGGCAACGAAATAAGCCTACGGACCTAATCCTCATTCAAGAGCTGAAAGGGAGGAATTTATTTATAAAATGGGAAAGAGAGAGAGTGAGAAAAAAAAGAAATGTTTCAGTTTATTTGAATGACCGAGAGGAGGATTTGGAGAGAGAATCAATAAGGATTAGGGAGAAGATTAGCACGGAGACTCTTCGCTTCGCGGTTCGGCGGGGCGGTGGGTTACGGACGCACACGCACTGTCGCGCACACGCAGACGCACACGCGCTAACGCACTCACACACACACACATAGTATATATATGTATATATACACTTACACATATATATATATGTATACATATATATATATATATATATATATATATATATATGAAAACATACTTGCATACACACACACACACACACACACACACACACACACACACACACACACACACACACACACACACACACACACACACAAACACAAACACACACAAATACACACACACACACACACACACACACACACACACATATATATATATATACATATATATATTTATATATACATATATGTTCATGTATCTTTATACTTGTTGATTTTAATTCCATATACACACATTTCCAAACCCAATATATACATGTGTATGTTAGTCAATTCGCTCAGCTATTCCCACCATCAATAAACCTTCCCCCCCCCCACAAAAAAAAAAAAAAAAAAAAAAAAATCACATATTCACACACATAAAAATCTTCTTCTATTACTCATGTTGCACTGCATTACGGCCGGGGGAGGGGGGAGGGGGGTCATTGCTCGGGAGAATGGGCCACATTCACTCGAATCCAAGAGAAATGAACGAGTCTTTTTCCCATGAGAGTAAATGGGACTCCTTCCCCCTATATCTCCCCCTCCCCCCCCACCAAAAAAAATAAATAAATAAATAAAAGGAAAAAAAAAAATCAAAATAATACGATCACTTAAGACCGCCATGTTGCAGCAATGAAATGCAATTGAAGTGTGTTGAAGGCTCACTTCTGGTCTTTGGTGTTCCCCCTGTCTATTTTTTTCCCCTTTCTAATTCCCTCTTTCTTTCATTGGGGGAGTGGGGATGGGGAGAGAGGGAAAGACATAGGAGAAAAAAAATGAGAGAGGGAGTGGAGAGAGAGAGCGAATGGGGGAGTTGAAAGAGGAGAAGAGAGGGGGAGAAAAGAAACAGGGGGGGGGAGGAAAAGAGAGTGAGGGAGGGGAGGTGGAAGAAAGAGAGTAAGAGAGAGGTACAAAAGCGGAATTGGGGAGGGGAGGAAGTGCAGAAAGAGTGGAGAAAGGGAGAAGCAGTGGGGCGGAAATACGGAGAAAGAGAGGGAGACGGAAGAGAGAGGGGAAGAAGAGGAGGAGAAGCAGGACAAAGAAGGGAAGGGGAAGAGTGGTGAGACACGGAGAAAGACAGGGAAAGAGAGAAAACGAGAAGAAGAAAAAAAACGGATCTGGAAAAAGAGACTAGAAAATGAAACTGGGAGAAAGAGAGGGAGAGAGAGGGCAGGGAGAGAAAGAAAATGGAGGAAGGGTGGGGGAGAAGGGGAGTTGGAGGAAGGGGTTGGGGTTGGTGGGGGGGGGGGCAGAGAGAGAGAGACCAAAAGGTTAAGATGGGGATTTAACCTGGGGCCCCAGACCAATGGACTGTGACCAACTGCACTCGCTCACTCCCCGAAAAAAAAAAAAAAAAAAAAAAAAAAAATCGAGTGGTTCCAGTGTGGTGTATGTACCAGACACCTCTTCTTCCTCCTCCTCTTCCTTCCATCTTTTTCCATTTTCTCTCTTTTTACCCTCTTCTTGTAGTGAGTACTTATTGTTCTCTACTGCGTCTCTTTCTTTATTTTCCTTTGGTGTTTGTTTTTTCTATTCTTCTTTCTCTTCTCTCTCCTCCTCCCATTCTTCGTCTTTCTTCTCCTCCTTCTCTTATTTTTCCCTCTTCCTCTTTCTCCTCCTCCTATTCTTCATCTTTATTCTCCTCCCTCTCTTAGTTTCCCCCTCTTCCTCTTTCTTTCTTCCTCCTTATCATCGTGCTTTCCCCCTTCTCTTCTTCTCCCTCTCTCCATTTCCTCCATACCCTCTTCTTCACCCAGCAACCTCACCCTCTCTCTGTTCCTCCCAAAAGAAGAGGAAGAAGAAAAAGAAGACAAAAAGACAGAAAGGAGAAAAGAAAAAAAAAATAATTAAATGAAAGGCTCCTCTTCAGCTCCTCCTTTCACCCCCCCCCCCTCCTCCCACCCCCCCAGGGAAAAAAAAAAAAATAGAATTATCTAATGGATGTATTCAGGTCGCATATTAAGTTCAGCTTTTGGAACAGGGGGCGTTCCAGCACACATAGATACGGGTTGTGAAGCGGAGCCAAAGGCCTGTATGAATATGTACCCTCCTCCCCAGGCCTCGATCCCGAAGCCCGTTTTCTTTCAGCTTTTGAGGAAACCGGGGTGGCTTTTATAACTTGTAGCCTTTTGCTGATTATTAACAAACAGGTTGGAGAGAGAGAGACCTTTTTTTTTTTTTTTTTTTTTTTTTCGAGAGAGAGAGAGGTTGGCGAGGGTAAATGGAGTTGATATTGTATTTTGTTTTATTTTATCTCTCTCTCTTTCTCTCTCTCTCTCTCTCTCTCTCTCTCTCTCTCTCTCTCTCTCTCTCTCTTCCGATCATTAGTAATTTAATTTTTGTTCTTATTCGTATTGTAGTTAATAGTTTTATCATTATCAACTTTCCTATGACTGAATTCATGAATATTGTTGTTGTTGCTGTTATCATTATGGTTATCAACATTATCCTCATTATAGTTATCATTATTGTTATCATTATCATTATTGTTATCATTATCATTATTATTATTAACATTATCATTATTATTATCCTTATCATTATTATTACTATTGTTACGATTATTATCATTATCATTATTGTAACTTTTATCATTACCATCATTATTGTCATTATTATCATTATTGCGTTTACTGTTATTATCATCATCATCATCATTATTATTATTATTATTATTATTATTATTATTATTATCATTATCATTATCATCATCATCATCATCATTATCATTATTATCAATATTATAATAATTACTATTATTATTATAAATATCATTATCATTATTATTACTGTTATTATTATGCTCATTATCATTATTATAATCATCATGATCATCATCAGCAGTAACAGCATCATTAGTATCATTATTTCCTCATTAGTGACAATAGTAATAGCAATATAAATGATAACTTTAATGATAATGATGATAATAATGATAGTGATGATAATAATTATAACAATTATAATGGTAGAAAAATAGTAATGATAATGGTAATAATAGTGATAGCAATAATAGTGATAATAATAATAACAATAATAGTGATAATAATCATAACAATAATAATGATGTTTAATAATGATAATGATAATAATTCCATTATTACCATTACTATTTTTGGTTTACTGTTATTATTAATACTATTATCATCATTATCATTATCATCATCCTTGATTTCTTCTTGAATTGTTAATGATTAAGCAAGAGGAAGATTTGAAAATGAAGTCACATAATATTACCGAAAAGTTGTCAGAAAAAAAAGAAAAAAAAAGGGAAACAGTGATACGTAATCAAAGCAAATATATATTTTTTTAAATGAGCCCCCCCCCAATTTTTTTTTTTTTTTTTTTTTTTAAATCTCCATCACAACTGTACCTTCTTTGATTTTTTTTTTTTTTATCTCTCTCATTTGTTACTCTTATTATCATTATTATTATTATCATTATTATTATTATTATTATTATTATTATTATTATTATTATTATTATCATAATTATTACTATCATTTCTTTTTTCTTTTCTTAACCCTTTCTGATTAAGTGGATATTCTTCCTTATTCCCCGTTCTCTTAAAAAAAAAAAAAAAATGAAAAAAAGAGAAGCCGATTTATTCAAGAATAAAATCTGGCCAAAATAAAAAAGAGGATTTAATTTAGCCCTGGAAAAGGACACACGCTGATCTGGCAACGAAATAAGCCTAGAGACTCTCAATCAACCCATTACTGTGAGTATTGCTTGCAGGAACCGTAAAATTGAGGCGGCCGAGTCACAATTTTTTTTTTTTAAAGCACGGAATAACAGCTGGGTTTGAAGGGGGGGTGGGGTACTTGAGGGGGTATGGGAGGGTTGGGTTGGAGGGGGTTATATGGGTATGGTTGGGGTTGTGGGAGGGGGTATGGTTGGGGGTGGGGTAGGGGAGGGGAGAGAAGGGAGTGTGGGGTAAGGGAGGGAAGGGGAGGTAAATGAGACACGTTTGGTTACCTGGAAGGAAGAGAGAGAGAGAGAGATAGATAGATAGATAGATAGATAGATAGAGAGAGAGAGAGAGAGAGAGAGAGAGAG
>NC_061826.1:37099807-37109807 GCF_019202785.1 Penaeus chinensis | reverse complement strand
TTGAGTGAGGGGAGAAAAGAGATTGGAGTGAGGGGGAGAAAAAGATTGAAGTGAGGGGGAGAAAAGAGATTGGAGTGAGGGGGAGAAAAAATTGGAGTGAGGGGGAGAAAAGAGATTGGAGTGAGGGGGAGAAAGAGATTGGAGTGAGGGGGAGAAAAGAGATTGGAGTGAGGGGGAGAAAAGAGATTGGAGTGAGGGGGAGAAAAAAGATTGGAGTGAGGGGGAGAAAAAAATTGGAGTGAGGGGGAGAAAAGAGATTGGAGTGAGGGGGAGAAAAAAAGATTGGAGTTGAGGGGGAGAAAAAGATTGGAGTGAGGGGAGAGAAAAGAGATTGGAGTGAGGGGGAGAAAAAAATTGGAGTGAGGGGGAGAAAAGAGATTGGAGTGAGGGGGGAGAAAAGAGATTGGAGTGAGGGGGAGAAAAAAATTGGAGTGAGGGGGAGAAAAGAGATTAGAGTGAGGGGGAGAAAAGAGATTGGAGTGAGGGGGAGAAAAGAGATTGGAGTGAGGGGGAGAAAAGAGATTGGAGTGAGGGGGAGAAAAGAGATTGGAGTGAGGGGGAGAAAAAAAATTGGAGTGAGGGGGAGAAAAAAGATTGGAGTGAGGGGGAGAAAAAAAATTGGAGTGAGGGGGAGAAAAAAGATTGGAGTGAGGGGGAGAAAAAAGATTGGAGTGAGGGGGAGAAAAGAGATTGGAGTGAGGGGGAGAAAAGAGATTGGAGTGAGGGGGAGAAAAGAGATTGGAGTGAGGGGGAGAAAAAAGATTGGAGTGAGGGGGAGAAAAAAAATTGGAGTGAGGGGGAGAAAAGAGATTGGAGTGAGGGGGAGAAAAGAGATTGGAGTGAGGGGGAGAAAAGAGATTGGAGTGAGGGGGAGAAAAGAGATTGGAGTGAGGGGGAGAAAAGAGATTGGAGTGAGGGGGAGAAAAAAAATTGGAGTGAGGGGGAGAAAAGAGATTGGAGTGAGGGGGAGAAAAGAGATAGGAGTGAGGGGGAGAAAAGAGATTGGAGTGAGGGGGAGAAAAAAGATTGGAGTGAGGGGGAGAAAAAAGATTGGAGTGAGGGGGAGAAAAAAGATTGGAGTGAGGAAGAGAGAAGGGGGGGGGGGTGAAGGAGTGAGGGGAAGAGAGGAGGTTGAGGAGAAAAGGTGGAGAAGATAAGGGAGAGAGAGGGGAGGGGGGTGGAATGTGGGGGTTGGGGGATGTGGGGGTGATTGAGAGGTAGGGTGAGGAGGAGGGGGGGTCAGGGATATTAAGAAAGAAGGGAGAAAGGGAATGGGAAATAAAAGGGAAGGACAAAAAAGATAAAAATAAGCCGAAAATAAAGCTATAAAATAATGAAAAAAAAAAAGTTGAAGAAATGTAACGGAAGGATAGAAGAAAGGGGAGACAGAAGAAAGGGGAGTAAATGGAAACAAGAAGGAGGAAAGGAGAAGGGAAAAACTGGGAGAAGAGAATATATGTAAGTGGCGAGATAATGTGAAGGAGGAAAAGGAAGAAAGAGACATGAAGAAGAGAAAAGGGCTATAAGTAGGTAGTTGAAAAAGTAGGGGAAGAAGAAAGATGAGGAGGAAGAAAGAGGAGGAGGAAGAAGGAGGAGGAGGAAGAGGAGGAGGAGATGAAGGAGGAGGAGGAAGAAGGAGGAGGAGGAAGAAGGAGGAGGAGGAAGAGGAGGAGGAGAGGAAGGAGGAGGAGGAAGAGGAGGAGGAGAGGAAGGAGGAGGAGAGGAAAGAGGAGGAGGAGGAGGAGAATGAGGAGGAAGAGGAGGAAGAAGAGGAGGAGGAAAATGAGGAGGAGGAGGAGGAGGAGGAGGAGGAGAAGGAGGAGGAGGAGGAGGAGGAGGAGGAGGAGGAGGAGGAGGAGGAGGAGGTAGAGGAAGAGGAAGATGAAGAGGAGGAAGAAGAGGAGGAGGAGGAGTAAGAAGAAGAGAAGGGAAAAAAATAGAAAAAAGGAAGATAACATAGATTTAATGAAAGAGGGAGCTAAAGAAAACCAAAAGAAGATGATTCTGTGAGAGTAAGGGGTAAAGGGAAAGGAGGGAAGGGGGGGGGGGGGTAAATATGCACGACATGGAACATGGAACCGATGAGGAGATAGGGAGAGAGGAGGAGAAAGAGGGACGAAGGAAAAACGAGGGATAGGTGAGAGGAAGAGGAAGAGAAACAAGATCAGAAGATGATGGAGAGGGTGAAGAAGAGGGAGAAGGAAAGAAGAGAGAAGAAGCAAGGGAAGAGGAAATAGAGAAGAAAAAAGAGGGAGAGGAAGAGGAGGGAAGGGGATGGAGGATGAGAGAAGGAGGAGGGAAGGATGTAGAGGATGATAAAGAAAGAGAAGGAGGAAGGAGAAAAGGAAGAGGAAGGCGAGGAAGAGGAAGAGGAGAAGGAGGAGAAAGAAGAAAAGAAAGAGAAGTGGAAAGGGGGAAGGGGAGGTGGAGGAAGAGGGAGAAGAAAAGGAGATGGAGGAGAAGGAAAAGGGAAATGACGAGGAAGAGAAAGGGAAGGAGGAGGATGAAGCAGAATAATAATCAAAACGAGCATAAAAATAAGTATGGTGATGAAGAAATGACGAAATGATGAATAAAATAGAAAGAAGAAGGAGTAGGAGGAGCAGGAAGGAGAAGAAAAAGAGAAAGAGGAGAAGTAAGAGGAAGAGGAGGATAATGAAGACCGAGTAACCTCAGAAGAAAAAAATAAGTATAAGTAGAAGAAAGAGAAGAAGAATAAGAAAATGAGTAACCGAAGAAGAAGAAGAAGAAAAAAAAAAAAGAAAGAGAGAGAGAGAAAAAAAAAAGAGAAGCGAAAGCAGAAGAAAACGAAGCAAACAAGAACAAACGAAAAAAAGAAAAAGAAAGACAGAA
The DNA here is from genome assembly GCF_019202785.1 of Penaeus chinensis. NCBI lineage: Eukaryota > Metazoa > Arthropoda > Malacostraca > Decapoda > Penaeidae > Penaeus > Penaeus chinensis. Next base: position 37,106,954 of record NC_061826.1, on the reverse strand, counting down.
GAAGAAGAGAAGAGAAGAGAGAAGAACAAGCGAGCGAGCCTCCTCAACGTGCATCCATTATGAACAACACGTGTCTGGCGATCAAAGCGGCTTTTTGAACACGGAATGGGCAAGTTTTCCCGCCTAAAATGGCTCCTCGATTCTCCTGTAACGACCTCGAGAAATTACGCGCTTCGACCATTAGGCTTTTGTTATATCAAGTACTAGGTTTTTTTTTTTTTTAGTTTTTTGTGTGTTTTTTTCTTTGCCTTTTTCTTTTGTGTGTTTTGTTTTATAATTTTCTTCTTCTTTTCTTACTTTATTATTTTTTTTTCTTTATTTTTTCTCTTTCTTCTTCTTCTTCGTCTTCTTCTTCTTCGTATTCTCCTTCGTCTTCTCCTTCTCCTTCTTCTTCGTCTTCTTCATCATCATCTTCTTCTTCGTCTTCGTCTTCATATTCTTCGTCTTCTTCTTCGTATTTTCCTTCTCCTTCTTCGTCTTCTTCTTCCGCGCACTTTGGGATCGAGTTAATCATTAAGCGTTTTTTTAAAGTTCTTATCGTTTTATTATTATTATTATTATTATTTAAGTGAACTAAACATGACGAAGAACAGGGAGAAGATGAGAAAAGAGAAAAGAAAAGAAAGGAAAAAGAAAACAGGGGTAGCGAAATAATATGCAAAATAGCCATCACATAAAATTCTCACTTGATGTTTGAAAGAAAGAAAGAAAAAAAAAAAATCGTGGTGAATTATACTGTGATTTATTCTCCTATATATTCCCTCTCTCTTTCTCTCTTCTTCGGATGTGATTTCTTTATGTGTGTGCGGCTAATCAAAATGGGGGGGGGGGGGGGAAGATTTTTTTTTTCTTCTCTGTCTGCTGGTCTGTCTCTCTCTGTCTCCTGATCTCACTATTTGTTTCTCTCTCTCTTTCTTTCTCCCCCCTCTCTCTCTCTCTTTTTCCCTGACCCCCCCCCTTTTTTTCCCTCCCTCCCTCACCCTTCTCTCTCTCTTTCTCTCTCACCTCTTCCTCATCCTCCACCCTCCTCTATCTCATCTCGTTCTCTCTCTCTCTCTCTCTCTCTCTCTTCTTTCCCTCTCCTCCTCCCTCTCTCTCTTCCTCCTTCCCCATTCTCTCTCTCTTTTTCTCTCCCCCCTCCCTCAACCTCCCTCCCTCCCTCTCCCTACCCCCTCCTCTGTCTCATCTCGTTATCTCTCTCTCTCTCTCTCTCTCTCTCTCTCTCTCTCTGTCCCTCTCTCTCGCTTTCTCTATTAAGTCATCAGTTCTTATTTTCATCTATCTATCTTATCTTTCGTTATAATAATTCTCCGCATATTTCTACTATACCCCTGTTTTCTCTCTTTCCTTTATTTATTAATTACCTGCCTGTTACAGTGGACAACAACAATATGCATTAAGTAATACATCAAGTAATTACATGCGTCTCGATTCTTGATAAAAATAATCATGTTCTCATCGCATTTCGTTGTTGTTGTTGTTGTTGTTGTTGACAGTATTTCCGAGCGATATCCGAATGCAACCACATGATCAATACTCGATTTTGAAAGACCTAAAGGCAAAATAATATTCGCAAATAATCTACAGGTAACCAGATTAGGGATACGCGAAGCCACGATCAGCAGGTAGTGGATATGGATTTCAAGGGAGAAAGCACACTCACAGGATGAACCACGCGATGCTGAGCCGATGAACCACGTTATGGTCAGTGGTCACCCGTGTAGTAAAGACACTGCTATTGTGGAAGGCAACGGGAACATACTTCAGTGCCTCTCCCTGGTTCAATCAAGGATCAAGATCTCAAAGGGAAAATCGGAACGGCGTGAAGGATCTCGTCACCTGGAGACAGTTGCTGGAACATCAGCAACGGAATTGCTGCGTTGCGTGTAGTCACGAGGGACATAGAGGTCGCTGGTCGCCAACGTCAGCTGACACGGCACAACAAGGAGAAAAACCTAAGATTAAAATGCCACTGAGTTGTAATTTATAAAAGATAATATACAACGTATAAAACTTTTTGTTTTCATGAAAATAATTACTTTTCATTTTATTTTAGCTTGTAAATTGTATTTTCCTTAAAACTGACCCAAATAGATATCAAATTTGTAAGAGAACAACCAGCACTGGTGACTGTTGCCTGTTAGTGATGTATTTCGTGTTTTAATTAAAAAATTGATTGTCCTACATGGCATCTATCGATCTCGAGTTAACGGGCATTGAAGGGTTCAGGGATTCGAAACAGTATCACGCATGCGCAGAAGCAAGGAGCTGAGTCAGTTCCCGTCCAGATCATAGCTCCGCCTCCTCAAACGATGACGTCATGAACTCGGGACGTCCCAACGTGCATGGTAAAAGAAATGAGAGTTTAAATATGCTATCATCAACAATGCTGTTTGAAGCATTACTATTTACAGATGTTATCACTATCATTATGAGTATCACTGCCATCATTACCATCATTATTTCTACAACTGTAATCAAAACAATTAGAAATCTCAAGACTTAAGGTAAATTCGAGCACGGTTTTAGAATCCCGTTGAGTCATAAGAAACACCAAATAACTACAAGAAAGGACGAGAAGAGGAGGGATAAACAGGGGTAAATGGGAGGGATAAACAGGTAGGAAGAATAAGGATAAGGAGTGAAGTATACGAGGGATAAGAAGAAGGATTAAAGAGCTAAAACTGTGGTATTTTCATCCAGATTACTGTCGTATTTTCCGTCATCGGTTAAGACGGGGTGGGGAGGGGAGGGGGGGGGGGGGTAAAGGGATGGTTGTATATGACAGGAGGCCGGGGGGGGGTGGGGGGGTATAAAGGGAGATGTTAAGAGGATGATTTCGAAGTATAACATTATACAACAATATCGATATCTCATGATGATAATGATAACAATGATAATAGTAATACTAATAATGATAATGATAATATTGATAAATAATAATAACAACAATAGTAATAATGATAATAGCGACGATACCAAAAATAATTGTATTAATATGATAATCACTATTATCATTAACAACATAATTATGCTTGTTTCGTCCGCCCGTCCATTTGTACGATGCACGTAATATTACGTTTCAAACACACATTATAAATGACAATAAACTTTACGACTAAAATCACGTTTGAACACTATATTCCTTATGACTGCAGAGTTCAGGCCACTTCTTATTGGTATAAAATAGATTGATGATTGACAACAGAAACATTATAGAATCACATACATAAACATATATAAAAGTTATTCTATTTCGAAACAATAAGAATGCTATGCTGACATCTTTATAATCATTATTATTATTATTATTATTATTATTATTATTATTATTATTATTTTATTATTATTATTGTTATTGTCATTGTTATTATCATTATTATCTTTATTATTATTATTATTATCATTATCATTATTAATAGTAGTAGTAGTGTCACTCGCATCATTATTATCACTACTGTTATCGCTATCAATATCATTATCATTTTCGTCATCATATCATTGCCATTCTCGTTATCATCTTTGTTGTTATCCTCCTCATTATCATTATTACTCCCTGTACTGTTGTGACTCAAGAGCGAGATAGACAATATCAGACATAATACTCAGGAACGACTAAGATAAGTATGATGAAGTAAATAATAGCATGATATTCCTAATTACCAACGTGGGATTAATTGGAAGGTGTCGAATTGGATCCCGTTTGGCTTTTGTTTAATTCTCCTGCCGATGATTCATTCGTTACTTTTGTTTTGTTGAGGTTGTAGAACCATATAGAAATCTACACACACACACATTTATATATTCTATGACTACACACACACACACACACACACACACACACACACACACACACACACACACACACACACACACACATATATATATATATATATACATACATACACACGCACACACACACACACACACACACACACACACACACACACAGACACACACACACACAGACACACACACACACACACACACACACACACACATATATATATATATATATACATACACACACACACACACACACACACACACACACATATATATATATATGTATACCTGTGTGTATCTATGTCTCTGTCGGGGTTAGTATACCCATAAGTAACCGTTCTGTGATACCTACCTGCACGTATCATAACCGCACGTCCAAATAATAACTGGCCGTGGCAACTGCCCTGAAAATGATATTATTTTATCAGCTCACATCGACTTCATCTTTACTGCATATCCAATATTACGATAATAAACCCGACCTTCATTATTATCGTTGATTATTACGTAGCTTATTGTCCTGAGAGACTGATGTGATTATAATAATTTTAGTCACTTATCATTTGTCAAAACCAGGTGCAATAACGCTAATGATACTGAGGGAGCTGAGAGAGATTTGATATTATTGATAACTGCTTCAGTGATTAGTATTAATTGAGTGATAAGAAATGGAAATATACGGTGATATACTGTAATCAAATCTCATCCATCATTCGCTGAACTGCTTAAAAAAGATGGAAATACCGATCGATAGATGGATAGATAGAGAGAAGAAGAAAATGAAGAAAATTACGAATAATAATGATAATAATAATAATAATAATAATAATAATAATAATAATAATAATAATAATAATAATAATAATGATAATAATTATTATAATAAGAGGAAGAAGAAGAAGAAGAAGAAGAAGATGATGATGATGATAAAGTAAAAGAAGGATAGGTTGAAGGAGAATAAAAGACGATGGAGAAGAAGAAGAAGAAGGAGGAGGAGAAGAAGAAGGAAAAGAAGAAGAAGAAAAAGAAAACGAATAAAAAGAAGAAAAAGAACGAGGAGAAGAAGGAATAAAAAGAAGATGAAATAAAAAGAAGTAGAAATAGAAATAAAAAAAAAATAAAAGAAGAAAAAAAAAACTAAAAATATATATATTTTTTCTTCATCTTCTCTTTATTCTACCTCTTCTTTTTTTTCTTCTTTTTTCTTTCCTCTTCTCCTTCTGCTTTTTTCTTCCTCTTCTTCTTCTTCTTCTTCTTCTTCTTCCTCTTCTTCCTCCGTAGAACGCGTGGAACGGGAATTTCAAGAACAAGATTCATGGTCAAACTTCGAGACGGTTTCGAAAATCTCGTCTCATTCCGACAGCGTGAGGTTCAAACGAGACAGGATTTGGCATACCAACCCACCCACTTTCCCCCCCTCCCCCCCTCCACCCTTCTTCCCCCTCCTTCGCTCCCCCCTCACCTTACCTCCCTCGCCTTCCATCTTCTCGTTCTCTCTATCCTCTTACGTTTTCTCGGTCTGTTTGTCTGTTTGTCTGTCTTTCTCTCTCTCTCTCTCTCTCTTTCTCTCTCTTTATCTCTCTCTCTCTCTCTCCCTCTCTCTCTCTCTCTTTCATACTCCCCTTCTTCCTCCATTCATCTCAATCCTTCTTTCCTTCCCTCTTCCCCCTTCCCCCTACTTTTTCTCCCCTACCATCCCCCCCTTCCTTCTCCCCATTCTCCATCCCCCTCCCCCTTCCCCCAACCCTCCTTCTCCCCTTCCTCCCCCTCCCCAAATTATTTCCCTCACCTCTCTTCCCCCCTGCACCCTTCTCCCTTCTCCCCTTCCTCCGCACCCTAGACCACCCACACACGCCCACTCTAGCCCACCCACACCAACTCCAGCTTTCCCACGAACACTCCAGCTCACCCGCGCCCAGTCCAGCTTACCCGCGCCCACTTCAACCCACCCACGCCATCTCCTGCCCACCCACGCCCACTCCAGCCCACCCGCGCCCAGTCCAGCTCGCCCACGCCCACTTCAACCCACCCACGCCATCTCCAGCCCACCCACGCCCACTCCAGTCCACCCACGCCCACTCTAGCCCACCCACACCAACTCCAGCCTACCCACGAACACTTCAACCCATCCACACCTTCTCCAGCCCACCCACACCAACTTCAGCCCACCCACGCCCACTCCTGCCCACCCGCGCCCACGCTGATCGGGGCGTCTCGGGCAGGGCAGGCATCTTAATGTGTGTGTGGCGCCTTGATGAATTTATCTCCGGTGTGTTCATAGCACGTCGAGGACGCTCACGTCTCAGCTTCGAGGTTTCTTTGGTCTCTGGATTCTGGTTTCTTTGGTCTTTGGTTTCTGGTCTCTGGTTTCTATCTCTGTTGTGTGGGGTGGGGTAGGTTTCTGGTCTCTGGTCTCTGGTGTCTCGTGTCTCTCTCTCTTGTCTGGGGTGGGCTGGGTCTCTGGTTTCTGGTCTCTGTTGAGAAAACGAAATTGTTAAAGTTTCATATCAAAAGTCAAATTCCTTCTTTCCTTCTTCCCTCCCCCCCCACCCTTTCTCTCTGTCTCACTCACGCACCCCTCCCTCTCTCTCTCTTCTCTCGCTCTCTCCTACCCTACCATCCTTTCACTCTTTCTCTTTCTCTCCCTCCCTCCCTCCCTCCCTCCTTCCCTCCTGCCCTCCCTATCCCTCTATCAACCTACACAGCACAGCAGTGCTTTCAACATGCACGGTCGGCGATGGGTCACCCAAGACCCCGGCATAGCTTTTGGGTGGAAACTGTACCGGGATTTAGCATTATACGAGCACCGCGTAAAAAAAAAAAAAATTGGAAAGAGAGAGAGAAAAAATAAAACGAGTTACGGTCGATCGGTCTCATGGGATTATTTGGACCCTAATCCTCAGAAAAGAGGGGGTCTATACCCTCCTTCTCCTTTGGCGATGGTATATCAATTCCTCTAGCGAGTTCATGTAATAACTGCATGTTGATAACCGCGTACTAAGGCGTCACACTAACCTGTAATGGGGTTTTATAGCCGAGGTCTGAAGCCCTTTGGCAGATGGGGGGTCAGGGGGGGGAGGGGTAGATGGGGGAGGAATAGGGAGATAAGGGAGGGAAAGGGGGTAGAAAAAGGGAGATGGGGGGAGGGAAAGCGAGAGATGGGTTAAGGAAAGGAGGAGATGGAGGAAAGAGAAAAGGGAGATGGGGGAAGGAAAGGGGGAGGTGGAATTTTAAAGAGGAAAAGGAGATAGGGGAGGAAGAGCTAAAAGGGGAGAGAGGAGAAGAGGGGAGGGGGGAGAGGACTGCTTGGGGGTGCAAAAATCGTCGATCTGTAATGGTTTTCAGAAGGTAAGGGGTTGTT
>NC_061826.1:37093984-37099707 GCF_019202785.1 Penaeus chinensis | reverse complement strand
CTCTCTCTCTTTCTCTCCCTTTCTTTCTCTTACTATCTCCCTTTTTCACTCTCTGTATGTATGTATGCGTATGTGTGTGTGTGTGTGTGTATGTGTGTATGTGTGTGTATGAATGTGTGTGCGTGTATGTATGTGTGTGTGTCACTTCAGAATCCATCTCATCTCGCTTTCGTCCGGCATTACAAACATACATCACGTGATCATCCAAGCCTGAATTCTGAGTTAGATAAAAAAAAGCTTTTCATACACCGGAAACCCTCGTGTCTAACTATGCCTGATTAGAATTTTGAGGAAAGAAATGGTTGTATTTATCCTTTGTTGTTCTTCTTACGAAATTCGGTTGATAAATTTAAGGTGTATTTTTTTTTATGTTTCGATTCTGAGATTTTGAAAAATAAAAAACGTTTTATGATTATGAGGAAAATGTCTCATGAAAGTGACTTTGTGATAGTTCTATAAATGCGTCTTTGTCTTCGAAATGAGAGAAAGAGAAGAAGCGAGTGTTTGATAGATAAATAGATAGATAGATAGAGAGAAAGGGAGAGGGAGAGAGGGGGAAAGAGAAAGAGAGAGAGAGAGAGAGAGAGAGAGAGAGAGAGAGAGAGAGAGAGAGAGAGAGAGATGGTATGAGGGCCTGGATTGCTATTGCTAAAGCTAATAACAATTCTTATAGCATATGAATGACAACAGTGATAAAAAAAAAAAAAAAAAAAAAAAAAAAAAAAAAAAAAAAAAAAAAAAATAATATATATATATATATATATATATATATATATATATATATATATATATATATATATATATATACATATATGATACCAATTATAATGGTGCAATAACAGTAAAGATATATGCATTCACAAGCATACATACAAATATAATAACGCACACACACACAGTATACAATTTTCCTTTACATAAATTGCCTATACAGCACAAGTGACTCAGTGACGATGATGATTATTATTATCATTATCACAAGGCACTAAAATAATAGCCTTGATAATCATGATGCTAACGAACACAATGCCAGTCTAAAATGAAACATGATAGATAAACAGATAAAACGATTTTGTTCATTATAAGTAATGAATTTCTATTTTTGTATGTTACCTCATATCTTCACAAAATTCATATTAATTATTTTTTTTTACTTAATTCGTCGAATTTCCATTAAAAAAATATATATATTCTTATTAGTCAAGTTGCACTTTCATAAAACACAAACTTCATATATCCTTTCATCATTCTTATTCTACTGTTACAACTTCCGAAACAAAAACCGGTTTCTCTGGTTTTCCAAATGATTTGTTATATTAATATTTATTCACTTGTTACAACTTCCGAAAAAATAATAATAATCAAAAACAGGTTTTGCTCTGACTTTCCAAACGGACATTGTCTGGCGTGATCTCATTTCCGGTCGCGACTCGAAGACGCAACTGACCGGAGGACCGAGGGACCGATAGACCGAAGGAATCAAAGAGTGATAGATCGAAGGACCGAAAGATCATAGGACCGAGGGACCGATAGACCGAAGGAATCAAAGAGCGATACATCGAAGGACCGAAAGACCGTGGGAGCGATAGACCGAGACCGAAGGAATCAAAGAGCGATAGATCGAAAGAGCGAGGGAGCGATAGACCGAAAGACCGAAGGAATCAAAGAGTGATAGATCGAAGGAGCGAAGGACCGATAAACCGAAGGAATCAAAGAGTGATAGATCGAAGGAGCGAAGGAACGATAAACCAAAAGACCGAAGGAATCAAAGAGCGATAGATCGAAGGACCGAAGGAATCCGTGGGAGCGAAGGAATCAAAGAGCGATAGATCGAAGGCCCGAAAGACCGAGGGAGCGATAGATCGAAGGACCGAAAGACCGAAAAACCGAAAGGAGCCAAAAGAGCTACAGATCAATAGAAAAAAAAGGAAAAGTGAAAAGATCTTAAAACCGAAGGCTCGAAAAAAAAGCGATATATCGAAGGACCGAAAGACCGTGGGAGCGAAGGAATCAAAGAGCGATAGATCGAAGGAGCGAAGGACCGATAGACCGAAGGAATCAAAGAGCGATACATCGAAGGAGCGAAGGACCGATAGACCGAAAGACCGAAGGAATCAAAGAGCGATAGATCGAAGGCCCGAAAGACCGAGGGAGCGATAGATCGAAGGACCGAAAGACCGAAAAACCGAAAGGAGCCAAAAGAGCTACAGATCAATAGAAAAAAAAGGAAAAGTGAAAAGATCTTAAAACCGAAGGCTCGAAAAAAAAAGCGATATATCGAAGGACTGACAGACCGAAGCGGCGGAAGACCAAAGAAGCAAAAGGACCGAAGATCGAAAATCCGGCGGACCGAAAGACCGAATATCCGACGAATCAGGAGGAAGGAAAAGAAATCGAAAAATCCGGCGGACCAAAAGACCAAATATCCGACGAATCAGGAGGAAGGAAGAGAGATCGGAAATCAGGCGGACCGAAAGACCAAATATCCGACGAATCAGGAGGAAGGAAAAGAAATCGAAAATCCGGCGGACCGAAAGACCGAAAAATCGATAGACCAAAAGAAGCGAAAGAGGCAAATAACTTATAGAAAAGGGGGGTCACTTCCCCCCCTCCTCCCTCCCTTCACCCCCATCCACCCCCCCCCCCCTTAAGCGGAAGATCCTACCAAGGTAAATAATTAGTTGGATGTCACGTGACGGCCGTGGGGGGTGGGGGGGGGGGGGGTAGGGGATAGCGATGGAGGAAATTGTAACAAGGTCTTTGTAACAACAAGGTGGGGGGGGGGGGGTGGGGGGGGGTGATAGGTTGAGAAAGGGGGAGATGAGAGAGGGGAGGTAATAGAGTATAGATAAGAGATTATATGGGAGGAAGGAAGAAGGGAAAAGGAGGGGGGGAAAAGGGAGGGAGGGGGGGAGGAGAGAGGGAGGGTGAGGGGGAGGGTGAGAGGGAGGAAGGGAGGGAGGGGGGAGGGAGGGAGGGAGGGAGAGAGGGAGGTGAGGGGGGGGTGAGAGGGGGAAGGGAAGGGGGGAGGGGGAAAGGGAAATTGGAGGGAGGGGGGGAGGGGGGGGAGGGGGGAGGGGGGAAAGAAGGAGGGAGGGAGGAGGAAGGGAGGAAGGGAGGAAGGGAGGGAGGGAGCGGAGAAGAAATAAAGGGGGAGGGAGGAAGGGAGGAACAATTAGGGAGAAGAAAGAAGGTAAGGAAGAAGGGCGTTTGGGGGAGGGGCAAGGGGGGGGGGGGAGGAAGGAGGAGAATGAAGGTAAAGGGGAGGGAAAGAATAAAGACTGACAGAAGCAAGATAAATGACACCGCTCGAGTTGACCGACCAGCGGGTAGGTGGGTAGGAACACGAGGAGGAGGGGGGGAGGGGGGTATGGGAAAGGGGTATGGTAGGTAAGGAGCAGGCAATGAAACTAACCCCCCCCCATCCCTCTCTCCTTCTCTCTATGAAAACCGGGAATCAAAAGTAATAACGACTTCATTTTTAAAAAAAATTCCCGGGCCCACACTTTCACCAGCGGGAAACCACTTAGGCATGAGGTGAAAAAAATTATAAAATAAATTATCTTTTTGCAAAAACAGCCGGTACAAAAGGGGAAGTGTTTTGGCATCCCGGCCCTCCCCCTCCCTCTTTATAACTCTTTACTCTCTCCTTCTCCCCTTTTTTAGCTCTTGACTCCTTTCCCATTCCTTCTCTTAAATTCCCCCTCTACCTCCTTCTTTATCGGGCTCTCCCTTTCCCTCTCTCATTTTACCCCTTTCCTCCTCCCCCTCCTTTCTTTCTTCTTAACCCCCTCTTTTTCTCACTTCTCCCCTCACCTCCTCAACCCCCCCCCCCCCCCCCCCCATGACCCGATGACTGACTCATTGGTCACTTTGTCATTTCTCAGTCGGGGTCAGAGGTTAACGGGATTCCATTTGCCTTCGCTAATGACAGGATACAGTGCGTGTATGTGTGTGTGTGTGTGTGTGTGTGTGTGTATGTGTGTATGTGTGTGTGTGTATGTGTGCGCGTATGCGTATATGTACATCCGTGTGTGCGTGCGTACGTCGCTTTTGTTTCAACTTTAATGATTAATTTCTGCGTATTGTGTGAAGGGGTGGGGGAGGGGGAGGGGGAAGGGGGGAGGGGGCGTGGCGAGGTGTCAAGCGTGGCGAACTGCCGTCACTTGAGTAGGTGGGTAGGGGGGTAGAGGGCCAGTGGGCAGGGCATAGGGACATGGGTACGTGGTCAATTATGGGGCATGTCATTGGGTGATTAATAATATCTTGGGTTCATTTCTCTCGATTTTGGGCAGTGAAGTGAGCCGCGGTCAGCTGTCAGCTGTGGTGAGCTACTGTCATACATGGGGCATTGTTGTCAGCTACGGGATGCTGTTATTCATACTGACCTGTTGTTATTTACGCTGTATTGTTGTCAATTATAGAGAATTGTTGGCTTTTAGGCTGCCTTGTTAATTGGTTCATGTTATGACAACCAAAACATTAGCATTTTAACTACAGTTTTTCATTAAAACCAGTGTGATAATTAATTCAGTGTAAGAAATTATCCGATATCTTTAATAAATTTGAATTGTTTATAAATCATTTCAATCGTAAATCCCATTACAGGAAACGCCAGGCACGGATAGCGTTGCGTATTTTTTTTTTTTTTTTTTTTCGGAAAATATTAGGCGAAACATGAGTAACGAAAATGTAACTATACGAATGAATGCGAAAGAAAAAAAGGCGAATTCAACAATAAAAAAAGGGAAAAAAAAGAGTATAAGGATGATACACGAATTAAAGAAAATCAAAAATAATGTGAACGAATCAATATGGCGCCGAACTTGCCCGGGAAAAACAGAAAACATTTCCCGATTTGGAGATTTCCGCTAGCTTTCCGCTAAGTTTAGGCGATCGGTGCTAGTTTAAAATAGCAACAGCATTATTTTTTTTCCGCTATGACGCTATTCAGCTATTACCATTGCACAAACAACAGTAACGAAAAATGGCGGTTGGGTTTTTCCACGAGTGTCTGTCTTGTACATTTCCAAAACGGATGCACAAGAGGAATGGCGGGTGGAAGAGAGAGAGAGACAAATAAAAGGGGACAAAAGGAAAATGAAGAAGAAAAGAGAAGAATTAAAACAAAAGAAGAAATAAGAGAAAAAGGCGAATGAGAAAGAAAGAAAAAAGGTGAAGGATTTTGTTTTTGTATTATTGAAGATGGCTAGCGTAGTTATGTATGAGTTTTTTTTTTTTATATTATTGTTTCTTTACTGAAGGTCGTCACAAAGTTACCAGACCTTCTTACGTCATAGATATTTTAGACATTTGGGTTTCTTCCTATTGCCTTCCTTTCTCCCCCATCTCTCTCTCTCTCTCACTTTCTTTCTTTCGCTCTCACTCCCTCTGTCCCTCTTCTCTCTCTCTCTCTCTCTCTCTCTCACTTTCTTTCTTTCGCTCTCACTCCCTCTGTCCCTCTTCTCTCTCTCTCTCTCTCTCTCTCTCACTTTCTTTCTTTCGCTCTCACTCCCTCTGTCCCTCTTCTCTCTCTCTCTCTCTCTCTCTCACTTTCTTTCTTTCGCTCTCACTCCCTCTGTCCCTCTTCTCTCTCTCTCTCTCTCTCTCACTTTCTTTCTTTCGCTCTCACTCCCTCTGTCCCTCTTCTCTCTCTCTCTCTCTCTCCCTCTCTCTCTCTCTCTCTCTCTCTCTCTTTCTCTCTCTCTCCCTCTGTCCCTCCT
>NC_061826.1:37078984-37081484 GCF_019202785.1 Penaeus chinensis | reverse complement strand
TAATGTTGATAATAATGGTGATAGTGATAATGATTATACCAACGATAATGAAAATGGTAATAATGATAATAATAAAGGAAGGATGGTGTGGGGTGTGGGAGGGTGGGAGGGGGAGGGGGGGAGGAAGGAAGGTTTGGGTGTGGGGGAGGGGGAGGGGGGGGGAGGAAGGACGGTGTAGGGTGTGGGGGAGGGGAAGGGGGGAGGAAGGATGGTGTGGGGTGGGGGAGGGGGAGGAGGTGGAGGAAGGATGGTGTGGGGTGTGGGTGGAGGAGGGGGAGGGGTGGAGGGAAGACAGTGTTGGGTGTGGGGGGTGGGAGGGGGGGGAGGAAGGACGGTTTGGGGGTTGTGGGGGTGGGAGGGAAGGGAAGGATGGTGTGGGGTGTGGGAGGGGGGGAAGGGAAGACGGTGTGGGTGGGAGAGGGGGAGGGGGGGGAGGACGGTGTGGGGAGGGAGAAGAACAAGGAGAAGGGGAGGGGGGGGGAGCAGAAGGAGTAAAGTGGGGAGGGGAAAGGAAGAGGTAAAGGGAGGGGGGGAGGGGAGCAAGAACGGTGTTGGGGTCGGAGGGGGAGGGGTGAGGGGAGAACAAGGAAGAGAGGGGAGCCAGAAAGAGTTGGGGGGGGGGGAGAAGCGAAAGGTAGGAGGGGGGGGGGAGAAGGACGGTGTTGGGGTAGGAGCGGGAGGGGGAGGGGGGAACAAGAAGAAAGGAAGGGCAAGAAAGAGTAAAGTGGGGGGGGGGGGGAGGGAGAGGTAGAGGGGAGGGGATAGGGGAGGATATGTAGAACAAGGAGGAAGGGAGGGAAAGGGGAGAGGTGGGGGAGATGGAGAACAGCGAGGAAGGTAGGACAAGAAAGAGTAAAGTGGGGAGGGGGAGGAGAGGTGGGAGGGGATGAGAGGGGGATGGTAGGATGGAGAGGGCGGGGAGAGTAAAGAGTGGGGGAGAGAGGGGGAAGGGGAGGAGAATAGGGGAAGGAAAGGGGAGAGGTAAAGAGAGGGGGGAAAGTGAGAGGAAGAAGGAAGGGATGGGGGGAAGTGGAGGGAGAGATGGAGAAGGGGAGGACAAGGAAGAGTAGAGATTGGAGGGGAAAGGGGGAGCAGGGAGAAGGAGAGAGAGAGGAGGAGTTGGAGAGAGAGAGGGAGAAAGAGAGGGAGAGTGATAGATAGATATAGATAAATAGATAGATAGAGAAAGAGAAAGAGAGAAAGAAAAAGAGAGAGATGACGACATATTCAAACGAGACAAACAAAGCAAAACCCATCTAAAAAACAACAACAACAAACACAACAACACGAACATAAACAGAAACAAAAGAGAAGAAATGACCAGGGACAGACGAGCCCCTGTTTCCCCTAATCCTAACCAGCGTTAACAGCGTAAAGAGACCCCCTAGGATTAGGTCTTTAGGCGTGAATGGGGCACTAACACCCGCCCATTATCGGTTCTAACAATGGGTTTTAGGAAAGGGAAAGATGGGCGGCGGCATAAGACGTAATTTATGTCCCCGTGCTGTGTTCTGCCTATTTTTTTTTTTTTTTTGGAGGGGGGGTAGGGAGTAGGAGTGGGGGGAGGGTGGGGGGGGCTAGAGTGTAAACCCGAAGGATTCTTTTTCCTCCTGGTGGGGTTGGCGTTCATGAAGGAGAGCTTTTGTCAGTGGCGTGGCTGTTGACTCTCTATCTCTCTCTCTATATATGCACATATATACATTTATATACATCTATATACACATATATATACATATATGTATGTATGTATGTATGCACACACAGCCATACACACATATATATATATATCTATCTGTATATCGATGTATATCTATTTCTCTCTATATATGTATACACACACAAATATATGTATCTATCTATCTATCCATGTATCTATCTATCTATCTGTCTACCTATATCTATCTATCTATCTACCTATATATATCTAGCTACCTATATCTATCTATCTACTTATATCTATCTATCTATACCATGTATATATATATATATATATAAACATCCAGTGTATATATACATATATATACATATATATATATATATATACACATATACATATACATACTTGTATGTGTGAGTGTTTCTTCACGTATTTATGTGCGTATAACATTAAATGTATGATGATGTGTACATCATCATTTACATGCATTCCTTCATTCCCTTCGGCCCATCCCTTGAAACTCGAAACCTTTGCCAGAGACTGATGAGAGTGTTCCCTTCCATGACGCATTAACCCATCGCGTAGAATCAGTTCTAATTGTCTGTTTGTTTTAATCTTTTCTTGTCAACCAACAGGGCCAAGAATGTTAGAAATCTTGAAGAAAATAAGGGTGTTTTTGTGTCTTTGTGATCCGATGTCTAAACAAGGTAGTTTTACGACCTTAACCGATCGTATCATATTGGCTATAAATTGGATGATAATAATAATAAAGTAAACAAAAAAGGAAAAGAAATAGAGGAAGTAGGAGTAGAAGCAGAAGAAGAAATAGTAGGGGGAGGGGAA
>NC_061826.1:37069686-37072186 GCF_019202785.1 Penaeus chinensis | reverse complement strand
TTCCCGTTTTTTTCATTTTTTTATTGTTTGTTTATCTTGATTTTGCGTCACTGTTTTCACTCTTATTTTCTATCTTTTTTTAAAGGTTTGTATGTATCTATTTGTCAGTTTGTTTGTATTTGTCTTTGTCTCTATTCATCACATTATTGCTATCTCTTCATCTTCCTTATTACCTTTTATCTCCTGTTTGTTTCGAAATCATTTCTCCTCATTCCCATAGCCTGTTTGGAATAAATATAAAATCAAAATATAAAAACAGAAAATAAATGAAATATATTCTGCTTGTCACTCTATCCCACGAAACCAATTGAATATTCATATAGAAAGGTATGTAAATATGTTTATCAATGTGTGAGTGTAGATCGATAGTTATAGATATACAAATATAGTTTATCAGTATTACAAACGAACCGAAGTGCGTTCTTTAAATTTTGAATAGGATAAACAAACATGCTTTCAGTGTTGCAAACGAGGCACGTGATCAAAGCAAACCCGACGCATAATCGCATAAACAAGACATATATATCATCTTAAATCAAGTAAATAAATAAATAAATAAACATTTTCTCGCTTAAAAAGGAATATTTGTACACACCGTCCTTTCAAAAATCAACAAAGGTTCACTTCTCTCATCTTCTCTTTTTTTTTTTTTATTCTCCTTCTCCTCCTGTTTTTTTCCTATTTCTTCTTCCTCCTTCTGCGCCTTCTCTGCGACTCCTAGATTCCAAGCACGCGATTTGGGGTGTATCCTGTGGACCTGTTGACAATCGTGGTTCGCTGTGGTTCACTGAGCTCGGGTGAACCAGAGGGAAAGAGAGAGTGTGGGTGAACCATTCTTCTCTCATTCTCTGTTCTTTTTTCTTCTCCTTCTCTTCTTGTTTCTTCCTTTTTTTTCTTCTTCCTCCTTCTGCGCCTTCTCTGCGATTCCTAGATTCCTTCCTATTCCTCCTTCTTATTTTTTTTTCTTCTTCTTCTTCTTCCCCTTCTTTTTTCTGCTCTACCTCCTCCTCCTCCTGCTCCTCCTCCTCATTCACCACATATCCTCCCACTCCCCCTTCACCTTTTTCCTCCTCCTCTCCACCTCCAGTTTTTTATCTTCTTACATTTCTCCACTCCTTCTTATCCCCCCCCCCCCTCCCCGCGCCCAAGGATGCTTCACAGTCACGGCCCATATCTCACGTTTCCTTTTGCAAGCGAAATTCTCCGTCAGGATCTCTGCGTGAGGTTCCCGGCGTGGGTTCCTAGGGTCCCTTCGAGGAGGAGGAGAGGAGGAGGAGGAGGAGGAGGAGGAGGAGGGGGAGGAGGAAGAGGAGTCAAAGAGGAGGAAGAGAAGGAGGAGGAAGAGGAGGTGGAGGAGGAGGAGGAGGAGGAGGGGAGGGGGAGGAAAGAGATGAGGAGTCAAAGGGAGAAAAAAGAAGGAGGGGAAAGGGAAAAAGAGATGGAGGAGGAGGAGGGGGAAGAGGAAAAAAGGGGAGGAGGAGGAGGGAGGGGAGGAGGAGGAGGAAAAATTTGGGGGAGAGGTGGGGGTTTTAAAATGGGAGGGGATAGGGGTTGACAAGGGGGAATGGAACGTAAAGGAGGCAGAGGACGGAGGAAGGAGGAAAAAGGGGGGAGGAAGAGAAGAAGGGGAAGAAAAATGGAAAGGGGGCGGAGAGAGGAGAAGGAGGAGATAAGAGGGAGGGGAAGGAGGGGAAGGGTTGAAGAAGGAATGAAAAGGGAAAGAGGACAAGAAGGAGTGGTGCAAAGAGGCAGAAGAGAAAAAATAAGAATGTGGGAGTAAAAGAAGAGGTAAATAATAAGAAATAAAGAAAAGAGGCAGGCAAGGATTGGAGAAGCAACAGAGGAAGGAGATGCAGGAGGAAGAGGGAGATAAAAGAGGGAGGACGAGCAGAAGGAAGAAGAGGAAGAAGAGGAGGCGGTTCAAGCTGCGGTTCACGGTTCATCACGCGCCGCCACAATCAACGGCGCCGGCGGGGGGGCGCCCATCAGTGCCCGGCATATGGGTCTTCAGGCCCCGTTGCGCGAGGCGGAGGGAGGATGGGAAGAAAATAATAAACACGGGGCACTCTAATTAAACTCTCCTTAAAAAGACATCACATATAATTCCGCAACGCCATTCGCCGAGCGTCCAGTGAATAAACTTAGATTACATAGGCGCTTCCTTAGTCCCACCTGGCGGCTCGTATCGGAGTCACCTGGCTTAGTTCCCGCTCCTGCCGCCAGGTGCGCTGCGGAGGGAAGGTACGTTTTTTGTACCTCGTGATAGATGCGAATATATTCATATATATTTTTTCTCTTTGTTACTCGTCTAATCGAACATTCTTATTCCAGCGCCGATGAATTTTTGATGCACAACTAACCTCGGTCGCTTTTAATAAATGAGATGAATGAGGGACGTAGCGATGAATTTAATAAAGAGGGAAAATAAGACGAAGGGGTTTCCTATGCGTGGTTTAGCGGTCGTTGTATAAATCACTATCCCGGGAGCGGCCCTAGTTTA
>NC_061826.1:37053991-37058991 GCF_019202785.1 Penaeus chinensis | reverse complement strand
TCTCTTTATCTTTTTCCCTCCCCTCCCTTCCTTCTCTCTCTCTCTCTCGCTCCCCTCTCTTCCTTCTCTCTCTTTCTCCCTCCACTCTCTTCCTTCTCTCTCTTTCTCCCTCCCCTCTCTTCCTTCTCTCTCTTTCTCCTTTCCCTCTTGTCTCTCTTCCTCTCTCTCCCTCCCCTCCCTTCCTTCTCTCTCTTTCTCGCTCTCCTCTCTTTCTTCTCTCTCTTTCTCCCTCCCCTCTCTTCCTACTCTCTCTTTCTCCCTCCTCTTCTCTCTCTTTCCCCATTTTCATATCTTTTCATATTTATATATCCTTTTCTCTCTTTTCTTTTTATCCCCACCGTCTCTTGACCTAGATCGAGTTTGGGAAAGGCGAAAAGATTACTACATAGGTCTACATTCAGATGCTGATAAAAAATGAAAGACCAGTTATTTAGGAAGTAGATGAATAGACAACCGATAGCAAAAGAAGTTAGAGATGCAATAAAAAAAAATGAAGAAAGGCTAGGACGTAAGGAATGACACGATTGGCATTTGAACTGATGGATTTCGGGTTTGATAAGATCACTGACATTGCTAATCACGCGTATGATTCTGAGGACGTTCCCGAGGAAATGCTTAAATCTATTTTTTATTGCTCTGCCCGAAAAAAAAAAGACTGCAAAATACACAGGATAATTAGTCTCTTGAGTCACGTAACGAAGATAGTTTGAAGAGGAGTGTTAAGTAAGAGTATCATCATGGAGCGATTTCGGATGAGTAGTTTGGAGACAGACCTGAAGATGGACCAAGAAATGCAATGCTCTGTTTGGGAATACAAGCATAAAAATAAATTGAAAATCAAAGGGACTTTTATATATGTTACATTGAATGTGTAAATATATTTGACTGTGTGAAACATGGCAGATTGATAGAATTGCTAGAAAGGTTTGAGGTAGATGGGAGAGATATTAGATTAATAAGGAACTTGTACTATAATTGAGGGGGTATTGAGTGAATGGGTAGAGACAGAGAAAGGAGTTCGACACGGCTGCATTCTGTCACCAGATTTGTTCAACTTGTATAGCGAAGAAGCTCTTTGTAAACTCAGGACATGCGAGGGTGTCGACCCAGAGGGAACAAATTGCAGTCACTTAAGATACGCAGATACGGCGTTGATTGAAGATTGTATTGATTGTATGACGTTGATTGTATGACGAAGAAATTGGGTGTCAGAGATGGAAAGCAGCTTGGCGAACGTCTATGGTAGTTGGTGCCAAAACACTAGAAGAAGTTCCTCCTTCTGCTTCTTTGTCCACCTACTTCCTTCTTCTTCCTACTTCCCTTCTCCTCCTACCTCCCCCCTCTTCCTTTCCCTCTTCCCCTCTCCCCTTCTCTCATTCCCCTCTCTCCCTTTCCCTTCCCTCTCTTCTTTCCCCATCTCTTTCTCTTCCTTTCCCCTTGCCTCCCTCTTCCCACCCTCTCCCCCCCCACCCATTTTCCCTCTCCCCCCTTCTAAAAGATATTAATAATAATAATGACCAGAGGCATAAAAAAAAGGGGAAAAATCTAATCATTGCATCGGAAGAGGGGAAATTTTTCCAAAGGGGAAAGTAAGATATTTCACAAATTTATGGAGACTGAAGCTGTGTTTGATAAGATCGAAAATGCGGGAATGCAACGTATATGCAAATGAGGAGAGGGGAAGAGGAGGGGGGGAGGGGCACATAAATAAAAATGCGGGAGTAAAGAGGAAAAGGGGTTATTTGGGTGGAAGAATATAAGGCAACCATGTGTGCATATTTTGTAAATTAATGCATCTATCTACACGTGTGAATGTAAATAGGCCTACATACATACATACGTACATGTAAATACATATGACAGTGCATATATATATATATATATATATATATATATATATATATATATATATATATATATATATATATATATATATATGTATATATATATTTATGAATATATATATATATATATATATATTTATGAATATATATATATATATATATATATATATATGTGTGTAAATATATGTGTGTGTATATATATATATATATATATATATATATATATATATATACATATACATATATATATATATCATACCCATAGCCCAAAATTGTTTTCTTGTTCAATACGCCGATGATTCACAACTTCTCCACAGCGATTCAGTAAACAACATAAATGAACTAATGAAAAAAACAAAACAAAAAAAAAAGGAGACATTGACGCTAATGAAAAGATACTTAGACACAAATGGCCTCAAGATAAATCCAGATAAAACACAATGTATCTTCATACATATACATATATCATATCATACCCATAGCCCAAAATTGCTTTCTTGTTCAATACGCCGATGATTCACAACTTCTCCACAGCGATTCAGTAAACAACATAAATGAACTAATGAAAAAAACAAAACAAAAAAACAGGAGACATTGACGCTAATGAAAAGATACTTAGACACAAATGGCCTCAAGATAAATCCAGATAAAACACAATGTATCTTCATAGGTAGTCGCCAAAATATCGCCAAAATAAACACCACCATAAAATTTGAAGACAGTTACATAAGACATAGCACTACCGTAAAAAAAAAAAAAAAAAAAAAAAAAACTAGGCGTACACATTGACAGATTCATGACATTTGAGAACCATGTCGACAACATCCATAGGAAAGTAATGGGCACATTAATTTACCTAATATAAAAACCAAGATCCCTGCTGAAACTAGGATATCCGTTATGTAAACCATAGTTCTCAGTATAATTAATCATTGTTCAAACACCTGGGCACAATAAACAAAGGTCACATTCAGAGAATCCAAAAATGACAGAACTTAATAAGTAAGTAAATAAGTGAATAAGTACGACCACATTACCTCACAAAAAACAAACTAAATTAAATAAAATAAAAAAAAACAAATGTAACTATGACACTTGCGTACTAATTCACAAAATAATCCAAGGGTTTTATCCAAAGTGGCTCTTAACCCTTCCAACCGTAGGTAACACAACCTGCGTCCAAACAAGACAGGTAAACTCTCTACACATCAAAAGATCACGCACAGATATAGCGGCACGGCAGACACTAACACGTGGACCCACGATTTGGAACAAATTACCAAATAATATCAGAAATATCAGAAACTATCTCTTAATTCACCAATGACATCAGGTTTCAAAATAAAAGAATGGGCATGTACTGTCATTAATTTTATGTGTATCTTATATTTACACGTACTGTAAAATCACTTTATATG
The DNA here is from genome assembly GCF_019202785.1 of Penaeus chinensis. Lineage (NCBI taxonomy): Eukaryota > Metazoa > Arthropoda > Malacostraca > Decapoda > Penaeidae > Penaeus > Penaeus chinensis. The sequence continues at coordinate 37,055,729 of NC_061826.1, read as the reverse complement.
TAATAAGAATATCCATTGGAACTAATGGAATAAAGTATTTTGAATTTTCATTTGAATATATCTATGTGTGTGTGTGTGTGTGTGTGTGTGTGTGTGTGTGTATGTGTGTGTGTGTGTGTGTGTGTGTGTGTGCATATATGTATATATATATATATATATATATATATATATATATATATATGTATATATATACATATATATATATGTGTGTGTGTGCGTGTGTGTGTGTATATATATTTATATATGTGTGTGTGTGTGTGTGTGTGTATACACACACACATATATGTATAAAAAAGGTATAAATGAGAACGTCTATCTTCACAATACGAGATATGTATTAACCGGTTTCGATTATATCTTCGTTAGAAGATATAATCGACACGTTAGATATTAATTCTCATTCATACCCTTTCTACATAGACACACACACACACACACACACACACACACATATATACATATATATATATATATATATATAGACACGCACACACACAAATAAATTTGTGTGTGTGTGTGTGTGTGTGTGTATTATTTAAAAATGAAAGCCGGTATAATTACCACCTTTCATAAACCACAAGCCACTATTATCATTAGCTTCACATTCAGTTAAGACAACACCGCGTTCCTGTTTCTCTCTCACCAATAAAGAAACCAGTCCAACTTCACACCAATTACGTCCTCACAACTATTAATGCACAATATATTCTACACTGTTAAAATAACGCCGTCCCCCCTCCCCCTTTGCCTTGCGATGACAGGCATAGAAAACGGGGATTGGGTGATCGCCGCGCAAGACGCCATTGATGGTCGTATGTCCTTATTATTCTTGACGGCCATCTTTATTAAGCTTTATTTTACACCGTTGTTCGTGGTTTTCTCATCCGGTGTAATTATTTTATGCTTTGCTTTGTCATATATTCTCCGTTGCTTGGTTACTGTTCGAAGTGGCTGTGTTTTTTGTGGATGTGCAATATATATATATTTTTTTTATGTGTGTTTTTTTTTGTTTTTTTTTTTCTCGTAGGTCATCCTTCTAATGATATATATGCTATTATTATGAAGATGATAATGATGATGTCTTTTACGGGTTGATAGACTAGTCTTCATGGTCTAATTATGGACGCAAGTGTTTTTTTTCTTTCTTTCTTTCTTTCTTTTCTTCTTCTACCCTCTCTCTTTCTCTTTATCAGTCTCTCTATCTCTTTTTGTCTTTTTGTCTGTTTGTCTGTCTGTCTATCTGTTTGTTTGTCTGTCTGTCTCTCTTTCTCTTTCTCTATCTGTATGTCTGTTCGTCCTTCTGTCTGTTTGTCTATCCGTCTATCCGTCTCTCTCTCTCTCTCTCTCTCTCTCTCTCTCTCTCTCTCTCTCTCTCTCTCTCTCTCTCTCTCTCTCTCTCTCTCTCTCTTCTCTCTCTCTTCTCTTCTCTTCTCTTCTCTTCTCTTCTCTTCTCTTCTCTTCTCTCCCTCTCTTCCTCTCTTCCTCGTAGTTAAGCTACTGAATTCCTTCTTCGTTAACCGCCGGTCGGTAGTAATATGTTTTTTTGTGTTTTTTTTTTTTGCGTCTCGGGAGGATATGGTATTACCGTCTACGAGTTACGCGAACGCTATAATCTAATCCGGTCTTGTTGTTATCCTATTTCATTGCTCACCGGGGCCTGCAATCACGTCTCTCGCCTTAAGATGATACAAAAAAAAAAAAAAAAGAGGGAGGGAAAAATCGCAAGACAACCTCCGAG
>NC_061826.1:37043539-37048891 GCF_019202785.1 Penaeus chinensis | reverse complement strand
ATCAAAAGTTAGTCTAATACTTCCCGTGTGCGTGACAGAAAGTAAGAACAGTAAGAAAAGAACTCTGTTTCCAGAACTCCATTTGATTGAAGTTTCTGACAAGTATTGACCAAAAATACTTTACGCATATCTGCTTTATCTCCTACTAAAAATTGTTTTATGAAGAGTACAGGAAGAAGAGCATATAAGAAAGAGGGAATGAGGAAGAAGACGAAAGGGGGTAAAGAAGAAGACACACACACACACACACACACACACACACACACACACACACACATATATATATATATATATATATATATATATATATATATATATATATATAGTATATGCATATACATACATACATACATACATATGGAGAGAGAGAGAGGGGGGGGGGGAGACTGAGAGATAGAGGAAGAGACAGAGAGAAATCTAAACAGACAGCTATAGAGAGCCAGAGAAAGAGAAAGAGATATGAACAGACAGAGACAGAGATAGAGGTAGAGACAGATCATTAGAAACAGCTCATAATCCACCAACCTTCCACCATCTCTCTCCTTCTCCTCCTTCTCCTTCTTCTTCTTCTCCTTGCCTCTTCCTCCCTTTATTCGCTCTTACCCCCCCGTGCCCAGCAGAACCGAGGCATCACACAGACAGACCTCTAACCCAGTGTCTAGGCCCTCAAGCCTCTTGAGATAACCCAGCTGGACGCGAGGATGACCCTGAGACCTGGAATTAAAACCCAGAGGAACACGCGAGGGTCGCCAATAACACGAGAAGATAGGAAAGTGATTTTTTTTTTTTTTTTTTTTTTTTTTTTTTTTTTTTTTTTTTTTTTGGGCTTTATGTTGATAAGGTTTTGTGTTATTTATTCCATGTTGTTCGTTTATTCAATTTGTGTTCGTTGTTGTATTCATTATCATTTTCATCATTATCATTATCACATCATCATCAATACTATCGTCAGAATCATCATCATCTGCATCATCAGAATCATCATCAGAATCATCGTCATTATTATCATTATTACCGTTACCATTATAATCATTATTTCCATCACTATTATCATTATATTTGTTGAATAAGATATTTCATATTGCTTTTTATCATCGATGTTACTATTCTTTTTACTATCATTATCACCGTCTTTAGTAGTAGTAGTAGTAATAGTATTAACATTATTATTATCATGAGTATCATGATTTGTTTTATTGTTATAAGTATTCATATATTATCTTATATACTTTTATCCATTATCCGTCTGTTTATTCATTTATTCATCAAACTATTCATCATCATCATCATCATCATCATCATCATCATCCATTCCTTAATTCCTTTTTTTTAATTTTTTTTAGGGGGAAGAGCAGGCGAATATAGCCCCAAAAAAAGAAAGAAAAAAAAATAGAATCTTCGCCTGATATAGTAGGCTATAAGGCTAAGCTATAAAATTAGGAGGCATCTGTCTGGCAATAACAAGACCATTGGTTTTTGAAATTCGAAATCCTCTCGGCCATTTTTCAAAGCTGTGATTGTAGATTGTAAGGTACTGGTGACTGACGGGTTTCTGGGGCAATGTCGAGAGTGAAAGGAGGGAGAAGGAGGAGGAGAAGAAGAAAGGAGAGAGAGGAAGAAGACGAAAAAGAAGAATTAGAAGAAGGAGAAAGGAGAAAGGAGAAGAAGAAGAAGAAGAAGAAGAAGAAGAAAGGAGATGGAAGAAGAAGAAGAAGAAAGGAGAGAGAAGGAGAAGAAGAAGAAGAAGAAGAATTAGAAGAAGGAGAAAGGAGAGAGGAGAAGAAGAAGAAGAAGAAGAAAGGAGAGAGGAGAAGAAGAAGAAGAAGAATTAGAAGAAGGAGAAAGGAGAGAGGAGAAGAAGAAGAAGAAGAAGAAAGGAGAGAGGAGAAGAAGAAGAAGAAGAAAGGAGAGAGAAGAAGAAGAAGAAGAAGAAGAAAGGAGAGAGAAGAAGAAGAAGTAGAAGAAGTAGAAAGGAGAGAGGAGAAGAAGAAGAAGGAAGAAGAGAGAAGAAGAAAATGAGAAATAGAATTGGTCAAAATTCCGTCGAAAATATTTGGTGCGATGCTACGTTGGCATAAAGAAGGAGAGAAGAAAGAGAAGAAGAAGAAGAAGAAGAAAAAGAAGAAGAAGAAGAAAGGACAGCAAAGAAGAAGAAGAAGAAGAAGAAGAAGAAGAAAGGACAGCAAAGAAGAAGAAGAAAAAGAAGAAGAAGAAGAAAGGACAGCAAAGAAGAAGAAGAAGAAGAAGAAGAAGAAGAAAGAAGCGAAATCAAAAATGTCGGAAATATTTGGTGCGTTGCTACGTTGGCATAAAGAAGGAGAGAAGAAGGGGAAGAAGAAGAAGAAGAAGAAGAAGAAGAAGAAGAAGAAAGGACAGCAAAGAAGAAGAAGAAGAAGAAGAAGAAAGAAGAGAAATCAAATTGGTCGAAAATATTTGGTGCGTTGCTACGTTCGCATAAAAAAAAAATATATATATACATATATATATATATAAAGCGAGAAAAAATCTTATTCGAAAATTGCCCATCATAAACTACTGTCCGACGGAATACTGAATAGTGAAAACTGTCAGCAGATTCATCACCGCTCAAGCAATTTTTGACATTTTATATTCGACACGTGGAAGAGAGACGGCGGGACATTTACACGTGTAAATGAAAATAAGCAAATACACACAGACACACATGTATGAATGAATATATATATATATATATATATATATATATATATATATATATATATATGTGTGTGTGTGTGTGTGTGTATGTATGTGTATATATATGCATATATATATATATATATATATATATATATATATATATATATATATATATATATATATATACATATATATAAATATATATATATATATATATATATATATATATATATATAATGATACATATATACATATGCATATATATATATATATATATATATATATATATATATATATATATATATATATGCATATGTATATATGTATCATTATATATATATATATATATATATATATATATATATATTTATATATATATGTATATATATATATATATATATATATATATATATATATATATATATATATATATAATGATACATATATACATATGCATATATATATATTATATATATTTTATATATATATATATATATATATATATATATATATATATATGCATATGTATATATGTATCATTATATATATATATATATATATATATATATATATATATACATATATATAAATATATATATATATATATATATATATATAATGATACATATATACATATGCATATATATATATATATATATATATATATATATATATATATATATATATATATATATATATATATACATATATATATAAATATATATATATATATATATATATATGATATATATACATATATATACATATATATATGTATATATATACATATATATAAATATATATCTATACATATCATAATCGAACATACCCACTGAGAAGCATATTTCTCGGCATTATAAATATCCACAAAATAACATAGAAATCCTCAATAAGGAACATTGATATAGGCACAAACTAGCGTAATTTAGAGATGAACATCAAACATACATACACGTACACAGACACTTGCCCTGGACCAGATGACTGTTATTACTCTCTTAGAAAAAACAACAACAAAAACAAATTAAATAGCTAAAAATGAAATATCACAAATTTATATGCTAAACAACAATCTTATACGTAGCTTTTCCCTGGCCTTGTTGTATCTGCATATACTTCTAAAATATGTAAATAGGAATAAAATAATATGCAAACATACACAAGATGGAACGTATCCATTCCAATAAAGAGGTTAATAAATAACACCCACACACATTATATTTTAATAACTGATGAAAATGTATATAAAGAAAATTATGAATATAGATAACGTAACACTGGTATTAATTTGGAATAACACAGCCATGCATTCAAAAGTACAGGAAACTCTTAATTTTTTTGCTTTTGCTTATATTGGATACTTGTATATTTACATATATTCGAAATAACATGTATGGTGCGAAAATTTCACGAACATATGCATGAAATAACACAGATACACAGCAAATAACACAGATATACACATACGAGATAACAGATTATACACACAGATAATAACACATGAATTAACTTAGATATTCACACATGAATTAACACAAGTATACATACATACAATAACAAATATACACAAATGCTATAACACAGATGTGAACTCTCACTAACAAAGCCAAAAAAGAACAAAAAATAATGACAATGTTTGGTGCCGGACCTAGTGCACTACACAAATACAAACATATACAAAAACAAAAGTCAAATAACATGCAGACATACTAAAAATAACGAAAACAGACATAAAACAACCCAATCACACACGCAAAACATACAAAAAACGCACACACAACTAAACAAAATAGACACGATTTTTTTCCCCTTCCTCCTACTACGTATATAACTCCCTGCGTACATACAGACATACAAACATACATACAGTCTCCGTGCGTCTGAGCGAGGCGTGTGAGTCACTTAGGCCCGCTACGACTGACCACTTTCCATCATCAGGAAGACTAATGACTCTACATGTCCTCGTTCCTTATATCCGCGGGTTGTCTGGAGTCTTTGTGTACTGCGCGTTGCGTATAGTGGTAGTCGCCTATTTGGGACATGGTCGATTCGGGTGGGAGATCGCTTGTTGATTGCATGATAAGGAGGAAAAAGGAAAAAGGGAGGAGAGGAGGAGGAGGAGGGGGAAGAGGAGGGAGAGGCAGAAGAGGAGGAAAAAGGAAGGAAAGGAGGAGGAGGAAGTGGAAGAAGAAGAGGGGAAGGAGGAGGAGGAGGAGGAGGAAATGGAGAAGGAGAAGGAGAAGGAGGAGAAGGAGGAGGAGGAGGAGGAGGAGAAGGAGGAGGAGGAGGATGAGAAGGAGGAGGAGGAGGAAGAGCAGATGAAAGTGATGATAAGCAAGGAAGGAAAGAGGAGATGGGATGGGAAAACAAATGATTCCTTTTTTTTTTCTCGCTTTTTGGGGGGATTATTATCACTCTATATAATAATGGTTTCGTCGATGTTATTATGATTTTTTTACATAACCTCCACGATGTTAATGAACATATAACGAACACATGACTTCCTACTGTAGATGGATTTCAACCTTACCATTAACTTTACAAAAAAAAAAAAAAAAAAAAGGGCATTCGGTAACCACAAACACAAAGAGCCACCGAGGAGTAAAGGAAAGAAAAAAATATATAAAAAAAATTTAAAGATATATACTCGATATATCACAGAGATCTCTCTTCGCCCAGTCCCCCTCTCTCTCC
>NC_061826.1:37033539-37036039 GCF_019202785.1 Penaeus chinensis | reverse complement strand
AGCTAATGTTTTTGTTTGTTTGTTTTATTTGCGATGTCTGTCTATCGGATTTTTTTGTTTGATTGTTTGTCTCTTTCTGTATGTTTGTCTTTATCTTTATTATCTATCTCTCCCTATCCTCCTTCCTTCCTTTTCGATCCTTTCCGTCTCTCCCTATCTCTCTCTCTCCTTCCCTTTCTTCTTCCTTCTTTCCCTTCCTTTTTTCTTCCTTCCCCCTTCCCCTTTCCTGCCTGCCATCTTCCCTCCCTCCCTCCCTCCCTCCTCCCTCCCTCCCTCTCCCCTCCCCATCCCTACCCCCCTTCCCCGCCATTCCTCCTCCTCCCTCTTTCCCTCCTCTTCCCTTCCTTCCTCCTCCCTACCTCCCTTCCTCCCTCCTCCCTCCCTCCCCCTCCCCTCCCCATCCCTATCCCTCTTCCCCTCCCTTCCTCCTCCTCCCTCCTTCCCTCCTCCCCCCATCCCCCCTTCCTTCCTTCCTCCTCCCCCCTTCCTCCTCCTTCCCTACCATCTTCCCCTTCCTTTTCTCCCTTACTTCCATCGCTTTCAAAAGAAAAGAAAAAATAATGAAAATAAAAAGAAATGGAATTGTTTAATTACTTAAGTATTTTTCTTTCGTTTTATTTTCCTTTATTTTATGGGGGGGGGGTGCTAGTGGGGGTAGGGTATGGAGGGGGGGGGGGGAGGTGGATTTAAAGAAAATGGGGGGCGGGGGGGGGGAGAAAGGAAACAAAAGAGATGAAGGAAGGAAAAGGGGTAACGAGGAAAGCGATAAATAAGGGATATATGAAAAGGGTGGGGGAAGGAAAAATAGAATTAGGGAGAATATGGAAAAGGAGATAGAAAGAAAAGAAAAAGTGAGAAAAAGGATGGGTCTAGAGAAAATGGGATAGAAGGAATAGAGGAAATATAATTGGATAAAGGATGGGTCTAGAGAAAATAGGATAGAGGGAATAGGGGATATAAACGTGGATAAAGGATGGGTCTAGAGAAAATAGGATAGAGGGAATAGGGGATATAAACGTGGATAAAGGATGGGTCTAGAGAAAATAGGATAGAGGGAATAGGGGATATAAACGTGGATAAAGGATGGGTCTAGAGAAAATAGGATAGAGGGAATAGGGGATATAAACGTGGATAAAGGATGGGTCTAGAGAAAATAGGATAGAGGGAATAGGGGATATAAACGTGGATAAAGGATGGGTCTGGAGAAAATGGGATAGAAGGAATAGGGGAAATGAAAATTGGATAAAGGATGTGTCTAGATAAAGTAGGAGGGAATAGGGGATATAAACGTGGATAAAGGATGGGTCTAGAGAAAATTGGATAGAAGTGAATAGGAGAAATAAAAATTGGATAGAGGATAGGTCTAGAGAAAATAAGATAGAGGGAATAGGGTTGGCAGGGATGAGGAAAAAGGGGGGCAGGGGGGGCAGTGGGGGGGAGAAGGGTATCTGGGGGGCCAAGCTTGGTGATAACCCAATAATACGCTGTGCTTACCAGGTCAGCCAAAGTCATTACCGAAGTTAGGGCTTTTGGGTAATGCTTCTCGTAAGAAAACCTTTTTTTTTCTCTCTCTCTCTCTTTGCTTTCTGTTTTTATGAGGTTTTTTTTTTATGAGTGTTATTTTCCTTCACGTCCTTTTTCTTTATCTGTGCATTCCTTTCTCTTTCTTTCGTATTTCTTCTTCGTGTGTGTGTGTGTGTGTATGTGTGTGTGTTTGTGTGTATGTATGTGTGTGTGTGTGTGTGTATGTGTGTGTGTGTGTGTATGTGTGTGTGTGTGTGTGTATGTGCGTGTGTGTATATGTATGTGTGTGTGTGTGTGCTATATTCATGCAGAAACAATATCTAAATACTTAAATAAATCCAAAGAACAAGTGAAATATTACACCGAAACTACAGCATCAAAACGAACTTCTCGAACATTCCATGCCCGGCTGCCCTTAACATCTTAAAATGTTTTCTATTTGTCTTTCTGCTATTTTATTTGTCTTTCTGCTGTCACTTTTCAACCGCTATAGTGACAACTGAATCCATTTTCTTCCAAACTTTCTGTTTCGTATTAGTCTTTTTCATTCTTAAGAAACTGCAAAGAAAAACAAAAGAAAAAAAAATAAGGAAATTATCTCTTGCATGTTATAGAAGCCCTGTTCTCTTTCACACTTGATACTGACCTTTATCCCCCCTAGCATGAAAGTCGATAACCGCTTGCTCTTCCCGGCGATGAATAGGTCTTCGGGGAGAGAGAGAAAAAAAGAGAAGAAAAAAAAGTGGTGTTTTAGCGTGTGATTTGGCATTTATAATCGAATCAAAAGGATCTGTAAAAATCACCGCCATCCGCTGACCTCAATCACTGTAAAGTTGACAAGATTATCAACGTTATGAAAAGGTTATCGCATTTCTCTTGACAAGGGAGGTAGAAAAAGTATAAATTAAGGTAACTGACAGCGATATTTGACAGAGATAGAGATAGATAGATAGATAGAGAGAGAGAGATAGATAAA
>NC_061826.1:37013956-37030939 GCF_019202785.1 Penaeus chinensis | reverse complement strand
TCTCTCTCTCTCCTCCCCCTTCCTTCATTCTGTTCTTCTCCCTTCCTTCCTTCCTTCCTTCCTTCCTGTTCTCAGATTCCTTGTTTGCACCTTCTCTTCGCTCCAACACGATCTGCCTTGTTCAGCTTCCTCCTTCTCTCACTCTCCCTCTATCTCTCTTCATTTATCTCTGTCTGCCCCAATGTATCTTCCTTTCTCTCCTCACTCGTTAGGTGTTTCCATTCTCATTTTTCTTCCCCTCTCCGCATTTCTGTCTGTATGGTTCTCGGTTTGGGTTTCTTTGTCTATCAGTCTGTCTGTCTGTCTGTTTCTCTCTCTCTCTCTCTCTCTCTCTCTCTCTCTCTCTCTCTCTCTCTCTCTCTCTCTCTCTCTCTCTCTCTCTCTCTCTCTCTCTCTCTCCCTCTCTACATATTTATATATATATATATATATATATATATATATATATATATATATATATATACATACACACAATATATATATTAAGAAAAAAAAGAAAAAAAAAAGAAAAAAAAACACACACACACAAACACACATATATATGTGTGTATATATCTATATCTATATCTATATCTATCTATCTATCTATCTATCTATATATATGCATATATATATATATATATATATATATATATATATATTTATACATGAATAGCAAAATAGCCAAAATAAAAAAAATGACTATATGTATACTTACACATATATGTATGTATATTTGCATTTCTCTCTCTCTCTCTCTCTCTCTCTCTCTCTCTCTCTCTCTCTCTCTCTCTCTCTCTCTCTATATATATATATATATATATATATATATATATAAATGCACATATTCACCCTTTACTGCGGTCACTAAAGCTATAAATACTTTTCGGAGGTCAATCATAATAATATTTTTCCCTTCCTTTTTAACCCGCTTCGCCTCTCGTATCTGAAAATCTCGGAATATGAATATGTGAAGCTCATTACCTGTTGCGTCAGAAATCGGAGCGTCTCGAGCTGGTCTCTCGTAAGTCTTGAAGGAGGAAGTTAAGATGCACGAATTCCTTGAAGAACACAATAAGGTTTGTCCGTTCCCAGCATCTTGGAGGTAAAAAAAAAGAAAAAATATTTTTATTTTGATTTTTTTTAGATTCTCATTATTGTTATTATTATTATTATTATTATTATTATTATTATTATTATTATTATTATTATTATTATTATTATTATTATTATTATTATCATTATTATTATTATAATTATTATTACTGTTATTATTATTTTTTAAATCATCATTATTATTGTTATTATTATTATTATTATTATTACTGTTATTATTATTTTTTAAATCATCATTATTATTGTTATTATTATTATCATTATTATTATTATTTTTCTATTTATTTATTTATTTATTTTTTTTTTTTAGTGTTTTATTATTGATAATAATAATAATAATAATAATAATAATAATAATAATAATAATAATAATAATAATAATATAAAAATTGATTAATTAATTATTCTTTAGTATATTTAAGGATGTGTGTCTCAGGTGACTTTGATAACGTTATAGGACTATTATCATCACTTAGATCTTATAATCGTATTTTTGACTTTATTTCTTCTTCGTCATTTTGCTTAACGCCATTTTCCTTTTTTCTTTATCGCTTTTCTCTGCCTCCAGTTATTTTCCTTCATCTTTCTCGTTCTTCCTTTCCGCCATATCTCCCTCCGTCCCTTCTCACCCTCTGTTAAACCCTTCTTCAGTCTTCCCCTCCCCCCCTCTCCCAACCTTCCCTCTTATTCTCGTGACCTCTTCTGTTTCCCTCTTTTCCCACACTCGAGACAAATAGCTAGTCTACCCCTTCCCTGCTCCTCTCTAACTCCCCTCTCCTCCCGTTTTCCACCCTCAACCCCTCCCTGCTCCCTTGCCCTCACCCTACCCTCACCCCTTTCTTTCCCCTTCCCCTTAATCCACCCTTACCCCCTTCCTTCCCCCTTCCCCTAAATCCTCCCTTCCCCTCAATCCCCCCTCACCCCCTTCCTGCTCCCTTCCCCTCAATCCCCCCTCCCCCCTTCCTCCCTCCCCCCTCCCTTCCCCCTTCCCCTCAACCCACCCTCACCCGCTCCCTTCCTTCCCCTCCCCCATTCCCTTCCCCCCTCCTCTCCCCTCCCCCCTGCAACACTCTCCCCAAACAAGGCAAAAATCGAAACGCCAGGAACTCGGGTAGTGCCAGCGTCATATTTGCTCGAGGAACAGATAAGAGATAAGGATTGGGGGGGTGATGGGGGGTAGGGGTGGGGAGGAGGGAGGAGGGAGGAGGGGGAAGGCAAGTCCCGTTCGCTTCAGCTGATGATCCTGAAGCAAGTCTTATCAGTAGCCCCCCCAAAGTAAGGGGATTTTCACCCTTGTTGCACAGTGGGCGTAAGGGTGAAGATAGTGTGGTTTGGTGGGTGTGGTCGCCCGTTTTTTTTGTGGTTTTTTTATCATACACACACACCTTTTGCCGAAGTGAAGATCTCTCAACATCTCTGCTGTAAAACTTAACAGCGAAGCCAGTTGGGTGCTGCTCGCGGTCTCTCTCTCTCCTTTTTGTCTTCATCTTCATTTATATATCCGTTTATTTATCAATGTATTTATATTTTGTATTTGTCTATTTATTTATTTGATTATTGACTATGTATTTTTCTTCCTTGGTGTGTGAATGTGTGTGCTTGTGTTAGTGTCTGTTTGTGTGTGCGTGTGTGAGAGAGAGAGGTAGAGAGTACGAGAGAAAGCCAGAGAGAAAATGAGAGAGAAAGAGAGAAAGAGAGAAAAAGAGAAAGAGAGAGAGAAAGAGATATATAGATAGATAGATAGATAGATAGATAGATAGAGAGAGAGAGAGAGAGAAAGAGAGAGAGAGAAGGAGAAAAAGAGAGAGAGAGAGAATGAAAGCGTAAGAGGGAGAGAGAGAGAAAGAGAGAATGAAAGCGAAAGAAGGAGAGAGAGAAAAATACACGTGTATCGTGTAGTGGAATCAAATAACACCCTTCTCTGAATTATTACTGATAAATGAAACTAAAAAAGAAAATCGTCTAGGCGTTGGCTGGTAGAGCAAGATCGATTATTGGATTAATTAGCCACAAGACACAACCCTAAGGGATATATCCAGGATCTCAAATTGAAGGGATATAAAAAGAGAGAGACGGAAAGAGAGAGAGAGAGAGAGAGAGAGAGAGAGAGAGAGAGAGAGAGAGAGAGAGAGAGAGAGAGAGAGAGAGAGAGAGAGAGAGAGAGAGGGAGAAAGAGAGAGAGAGAGAGAGAGAGAGAGAGAGAGAGAGAGGGAGAAAGAGAGAGAGAGAGAGAGAGAGAGAGAGAGAGAGAGAGAGAGAGAGAGAGAGAGAGAGAGAGAGAGAGAGAGAGAGAGAGAGGGAGAGAGAGAGAGAGAGAGGGAGAAAGAGAGAGAGAGAGAGAGAGAGAGAGAGAGGGAGAAGAGAGAGAGAGAGAGAGAGAGAGAGAGAGAGAGAGAGAGAGAGAGAGAGAGAGAGAGAGAGAGAGAGAGAGAGAGAGAGAGAGAGAGAGAGGGAGAAAGAGAGAGAGAGAGAGAGAGAGAGAGAGAGAGAGAGAGAGAGAGAGAGAGAGAGAGAGAGAGAGAGATATATATATATGTATATATATATATAGAGAGAGAGATAGTGAGAGAGATGGTGATGATGATAATGATAATAATAATAATAATAATAATAATAATAATAATAATAACAACAATAATAATAATAATGATAATAATGATAGTAATGATGATGATAATGATAGTAATGATGATGATAACGATAACAATGATAGTGATAATAGTAAGAAAATAATATAATGGTTGTAATAATAATAATGATAAAAGTAACAACAACAACAGCAACAACAACAACAACAATAATAATAATAATCAAAATAATAATAATTAGTAACAACAACAATAATAATGATGATTGTGATAATAATAATGATAATAATAACAACAACAACAACAACAACAATGATAATGATAATAAAGATAATCAGAGGAGAGGGCTACAGTCCTCTACCCCCCCCCCCCTGATTGTACCTTGTAATCCTAGGTCAGTCATATCCATAAAATAATAATAATAACATGTACGATCATAGAAAGGTTATCCCACTGCAGTTGGATAAAAGATAACATCACGTAGCCACAGACAGACAAGGATAATGCGTATAGTAATGCTGAATTAATCCAAGACGGAATTATTCCTACAGAACCGTCCAGTTATGACATCAAAGTGGCCAGAGGTGATTTAAAAGCTGATAAAGATGTATGGGTGAGGATTATGGGCAGCCAGAATTGGATAAGGGAGGGGAAAAAGATGGGGAAAGGAGGGGAAAGAGAAGGAAAAGGGTGGGGAAAAAGATGGAGAAAGGAGGGGAAAGGGAAGGGAAAGGGAGGGGAAAGGGAGAGGGAAAGGGAGGGGAAGAGGAGAGGAAATACAGATAAATCCGGACATATTTTCGTAATCCATAAAGATGTTTAACATACCAAGTTAAAATCACGAAGTTGGGGTTATAAACACGCCATTACACAATAAGACTGATATAAAATCCTTGATTATATCCAATCGCCAATCATTAATAATAATAAACCCAATCTCGATCATATTATATGCATCGAAAAAAAAAAAAAACTTTATCCTAGCTGGCAAAAGAGACGAGGATAAAAAACCCACACATCTTAGGGTCATACCATAACAGGATAAAACACATTCAATTAACCCACATCCTCATAATCAAATCTTATCAGAATCCAAAAATCCTCACCATCACTCAGCTGACAAAATCTACAAAAATCCAAACTTGAACTTAAAAACAAACAAACAAACAAACAAAACAAACAAACAAACAATAAAACAACAACTACAACAACAACAAAACAACAACAGCATCGAAATACACCCAAACACGGCATCCTAACGGTTATAGACTTTGATTAAAGGGTTCGATAAACTCGTACCATTAAAAACCCACACCAGCATCCGCATAATGGATATGGCACAAAGGCTGAGGGGACGTGTGTTCACTATGCGAGGCCGTCAGAGGAAAGGGCTTTGGAGAAAAGGGGAGGAAAGGGAGGGGAAGGGATGGGGATTGGAAGGGGGATGGGTGGGGGATGGGAAGGGGATGGGAGGGGAAAGGGAGGAAAGGGAGGGGAAAGGATGGGGATAGGAGGGGGATGGGAGGGGGAAAGCGAGAGGGAGTGGAGGGGAAGGGGAGGGGAAAGGGAGGGGAATGGAGGAGAAAGGGAGGGGAAAGAGTGGGGATAGGAAGGGGTTGGGAGAGGGAAAGCGAGAGGGAGTGGTGGGGGATGGGAGGGGAATGGGAGGGGAAAGGGTGGAGAATGGAGGGAAAGGGAGGGGAATAGAGGGGAAGAGGGAAAGGGAGGGGGGAAAGGGAGGGGGGGAAAGGGAGGGGGGAAAGGGAGGGAGGAAAGGGAGGGGAGGAATAGGAGGGGCGAAAGGGAGGAAGGAAAGGGAGGGGGGAAAGGGAGGGAGGAAAGGAGGGAGGAAAGGGAGGGGAGGAATAGGAGGGGCGAAAGGGAGGAAGGAAAGGGAGGGGGGAAAGGGAGGGAGGGAAGGGAGGGGGGAAAGGGAGGGAGGAAAGGAGGGAGGAAAGGGAGGGGAGAAATAGGAGGGGGGAAAGGGAGGGAGGAAAGGAGGGAGGAAAAGGAGGGGGAAAGGGAGGGAGGAAAAGGGGGAGGGAAGGGAGGGAAGAAAGGGAGGGGGGAAGGGAGGGGGGAAAGAGAGGGAGGAAAGGGAGGAAAGAAAGGGAGGGAGGGAAGGGAGAGAGGATAGGGAGGGGGGAAAGGGAGGGAGGGAAGGGAGAGAGGAAAGGGAGGGGGGAAAGGGAGGGGGGGAAGGGAGGGAGGAAAGGAGGGGAGAAGGGAGGAAGGAAAGGGAGGGAGGAAAGGGAGAGAGGAAAGGAAGGGGGGGAAGGGAGGGAGGAAAGGGAGGGACGAAAAAGAGGGAGGAAAGGGAGGGAGGAAAGGGAGAGAGGAAAGGAAGGGGGGGAAGGGAGGGAGGAAAGGGAGGGAGGAAAAAGAGGGAGGAAAGGGAGGGAGGAAAGGGAAAGAGGAAAGGGAGGCAGGAAAGGGAGGGAGGAAAGGGAGAGAGGAAAGGGAGGGAGGAAAGGGAGGGAGGAAAGGGAGGGAGGAAAGGGAGGGAGGAAAGGGAGGGAGGAAAGGGTGGGAGGAAAGGGAGGGAGGAAAGGGAGGGAGGAAAGGGAGGGAGGAAAGGGTGAGAGGAAAGGGAGGGAGGAAAGGGAGGGGGGGGAAGGGAGGGAGGAAAAGGAGAGGGGAAAGGGAGGGAGGAAAGGAAAGGGGGGAAAGGGAGGGAGGAAAGGGAGGGAGGAAAGGAAGGGGGTGAAAGGGCCGGGAGGAAAAGGAAGGGGGAAAGGGAGGGGGGGGAAGGGAGGGGAGAAAAGAGATGGGGGGAAAGGGAGGGGAAAGAAAAGGAGGAAAAGGAGGGGGGAAAAGGAGGGGGAGAAAGGGAGGGGGGAAAGGAGGGGGAAGGGATGGGGGTATAGGAGAGGAGGAGGATAGAGGTGGGGAGAAAACGACGTAGGGAGGGAAGGGGAGGGGAGGGGAAGGGAGGGGAGGGGAAGGGAGGGGAGGGGAAGGGAGAGGATGAGGAGTGGTTCCAGTCAGTAGTTCGCCAGCTGTTCTTGGGTTTATCACGTGACATTATAATCATCAATATAAAGGGGGGACACCGACGCAACCCACCGCTAGAGAGACAGAGGAATCCCGCCTCTGTGTTAGGAGTCGATAAGAGTGGTATTTCGACCCTCTCTCCTCGCGTTAAATCTTCCATTATGGCATCGACTCGCCGACACATAAAATGCTTGGGCCCATTCAATAAAAGCTCGGGGGTAAACAATGATAAGAGAAAAGATTAGGTTTAATTAGAATTGATTTGATCGATGACAGGAAAGCGTTTTTTTTTTTTTTCGTGGACTTTTATTATCAAAAACAGTGTTTTCGTATATTCTTTTTCTTTGCCTTTCTTCTAAGCTGATTTGTCATTTTGTAAGATGTGGAAAAGAAGAAGAGGAGGAGGAAGAGGAAGAGAAGGAGGAGGAGAAGGAAGAGAAGTGGTGGAGGAAGAGGAGGAGGAAGAGAAGGAGAAGGAGAAGGAAGAGAAGTGGTGGAAGAAGAGGAGAAGAAGAAACAGGAAAGAATAAAGAATAATAATAAAAAAAAGAAAAAGAAATAAGAATTAACAGAACAACAACAAAATAAAGGAGAAAAAAATACAAAAAATACAGAAAAAAATTCTACACATTCACCACAGTATAACAGGATCACACGCGGCAAAACTGGGCTTAAGCTTTCATCAGTTGAGCGCGTGTAATACTGAGCTACACCCCGTTTCCGCTGTCAAAAACGAGGGGAGATCTGGGCAGTGCGACCACCTGGGCATAACGAACCAGTTGTGTGCGCGCCTGTCTGTAAATAAGATTATATATATATACGCGTCTACAAATCTTCATAAACTAGACAAGATGTAAGGATTGTGATGAAAATGGAAAAATAAAACGTCTTTAAATATGTCTAAAGATGGAAAAAAAAGGAAACTAAGAAAAAAAAAATGAAAAGCGAATATCTTGGTCAAACAGATTTTATTCACCCCAAAGATCACACACAGAAAAGTAATGAAAATGAAAAAAAAAAAAAAAAAAAAGGAAATTTGCGAAAGATTCTAAGCTCCGTAGGTGAAATTGGATATCCTTGTAGACTCGCCTTTGATATATTAGTTTGAAAAGAGCTTCCCTAGATTATGGAAAAAAGGCGGAGATTTAAGTGACCTGTGTATGGCATTGGCGAGTGTTGTGGTCCAGCTGCCAGTCGCTGCATCTCAACCCTTTCTCTCGACGCCGACTTCGAATTCATATTTCCCCCAAAAGGATATGCTTCGTTGCAAGTAACCAAAACGTACATTGAAAATACGATTTTGATTTACTGATACACATCCTGTTTGTTGCTTCTGCTTTTTCGATAACATGAGGCAAAGTCTGCATTTAAGCGACACGTAGGGAATGCAACAGGTTAAGATGCGCTGAGTTTTCCCTTCGCCGCAATACTCAGAGTCACTAATATTAATTGGATTATCAACTGCAGAACGCATTCGAAGGTCGCGTGATGTTGCATGAGTCTTGCAGATACTATGTACTCTTAGTTTATTAAGTCCTCGATGCTATGAAGAGTCACTTTGAACGAAATAATGCCACATGCACGCACAGACGCACGCACTCGGACGTATTACTCATATGCCAATGGGACATATCGGTAAACGTGTTTATAAGCAGAAATGTATTTTGCCTGACGCTTGAAAATAAAAAATATATATATATATATATATATATATATATATATGTTTATGGTTATGTACTATATATTCCCTCTCTCTCTCTCTCTCTCTCTCTCTCTCTCTCTCTCTCTCTCTCTCTCTCTTTCTCTTCCCCCCCCTCTCGCCCTCTCTCTCTCTCTCTTTCTCTCTCTCTCTTTCTCCCCCCCCCTTTCGCCCCCCCCCCCCTCTCTCTCTCTCTCTCTCTCTCTCTCTCTCTCTCCCTCTCTCCCTCTTCCCCCCTCCCCCCTCTCTCTCTCTCACACAAGGTACCCATTCAAATTAACCCGTTTATGCCATAGTGGTCAATATCACATTGTCCGGTGTAGGGATATCACCGATAATAACCATTTTTTCTGATCTTTAGAGAAAAAATAGTAAAATGAAATATAGCGAATTAACACAGCGCCCCCTCCACCCCCCCCCCGCCCATTCGTTTTAACTTATATATTATAATCCATATATAATGATATTCCATAATCATATTTAACGTGGTGGAAGAATCAGTTACACTTTCATAGATAGATATAATTATTTTTATCATCTTTATTAATAATAATTATCATTATTACTGCCGTTAGTATTATTATTTTGATTGTTCATTTATAATAATGATAATAATAACTATTATTATTACTATTATTATCATTATTATTTTTTATCATTATTATTATTATTGTTATTATCATCATTAGAATTGTTATTATTATCTTCTTATTATAGTTACCATTACTCTTATCATCATTATCATTGTTATTACTAGATCAGTAATCATTGCTATTATTATTGTTATTATCATTGCTATTATTATCATCCTTATTATTATACCTCTTCTTCTTCTTATTTTTCTGTTTCTTCTTCTTCTTCTTTTTCTGTTTCTTCTTCTCCTTCTTCTTCTTATCCTTGTTTCAATTATTATTTTTAATATTATCATCATCATCATCATTATCATCATCATTATTATTATTATTATTAATTCTTCTTCTTCTTCTTCTTCTTCTTCTTCTTCTTATTGTTATTACAATTGTTGTTGTTATTATTATTATTATTATTATTATTATTATCATTATCATTATTATCTTTATCATTATTGTTATTATTATTATTATTATTATTATTATTATTATTATCATCATCATTATTTTCATTATTTACACACATTATCGTTATAATAATAATACAATACAAATACAATTAAAATGAATATTATTATTGTTATTATTATTATCATTATTATTGTTATTGTTATTTATATTATTATCATTACTATTATTATTATCATTATTATTAATATCATATTACTATTATTATCATTATTATTATTATTATTAACATTATTATTATTATCCTCATTATTATTATCATTACTATTATTATTATTATTATTATTATCATCATTATCATTATTAATATTATTATTATTATTTTCAGTATCGTTATCATCATCATTATCATCGTTCTTATAATGATAATAATAATGAAATTATAATGTTAATAATAATAGTAATGATGATAATAACAACAATAATAACAATAATGATAATGATAATAATAATAATAATAATAATAATAGTAATAATAATAATAATGATAATAACAATCACAATAATAATGATAATAATTTTATTATTACTATTAACATCATATTCATCACCATCATTATTATTATTATCATTATCGTTATCATTATAATTACCGTTATAGTTATTATCTTTATGATAATGATATTTATTATTATTATCATTAATTTCGTTATTGTTATTTTTATTATCATTATTATCATTGCAGTTAATATCATCCCGATATTCATAATCATTATTGTTATTATTGTTGTTGTTGTTATTGTAATAATCATTATTATCATTATCATCATCATCATCAATATGATGATAGTAATAGTAATAATAATGATAATGATAATAATAATAATAATAATAATGATAATAACAATGATGATAATACTACTACTACTACTAATATTATTATTATTACTATCATTATTATCATTGTTATTATAAATATTGTTGTTATCATTGTTATCATTACTACTACTATATCATCATTAACATCATCATTGGTATCTTTATTATTGTTATTATTGTTATTGTTATTATTATTATTATCATCACGATTATCATTATTATTATCATTATTATTATTATCATTATTATTATTATTATTATTATTATCATTATTGTTATCATTATTATTTTGATATTACTATTATTATAATTATAAGTAATAATAATACTATATCAAATTTATCGTTGCTATGGAAAACAACAATAACAATAATGATGATGATGGTAATAATCATAACTATAACAATAACAGTGATAATGATAACAATAATAATAATGATAATGAATATCACCATTATTATCATTAATATCATTATTATAAATATCACCATCATTATTATAATCCATATTAACACTATTATCATTCATAATATCATAATCATCTCTTTCACAATTCTTACCGTTGTTCCTACTTTTATTGTTACCAACTATTTCTGAATATCAATACACGCGCAAAAAAATGCCAATTGAAACGGACGCGCTAATGGCACTAATACCCATGGCACTGGGGTATGAATCCATGAGTGCCATGAATCGGCGAGTAACCTCTGTGCTGGAGGGACGTGTGGTGGCGAATTAACTTGCTAGCTTTAGAAAGGCCAGGGGAAGTAGGAAGGAGGAGGGAGAGAAGGAAGGAGGAGGGGGAGAAGGAGGGAGGAGGGGGAGAAGGAGGGAGGAGGGGGAGAAGGAAGGAGGAGGGGGAGAAGGAGGGAGGAGGGGGAGAAGGAGGGAGGAGGGGGAGAAGGAGGGAGGAGGGAGATAAGGAGGGTGGGGGGGAGAAGGAGGGAGGAGGGGGAGAAGGAGGGAGGAGGGGGAGAAGGAGGGAGGAGGGAGATAAGGAGGGTAGGGGGGGAGAAGGAGGGAGGAGGGAGATAAGGAGGGAGGAGGGAGAGAAGGAAGGAGGAGGGAGAGAAGGAGGGAAGAGGTTGGAGGGAGAGAAGGAGAGGGAGGGAGGGAGGGAAGGAGGGAGGAGGGAGAGAAGGAGGGAGGAAGGAGAGTAGGAAGGAGGAGGGAGATAAGGAGGGAGGAGGGGGAGAAGGAGGGAGGAGGGGGAGAAGGAGGGAAGAGGTTGGAGGGAGAGAAGGAGAGGGAGGGAGGAAAGGAAGGAGGGAGGAGGGAGAGAAGGAAGGAGGAGGGGGAGAAAGAGGGAAGAGGGAAGAATAAGAGAAGGAGGGAGAGGGAGGGAGTGAAGGAGGGAGGAGGGAGAGAAGGAAGGAGAGAGAGGGAGGGAAGGAGGGAGGAGGAGGGAGAGAAGGAGGGAGGAGGGAGAGAAGTAAGGAGGAGAGGGAGAAGGAGGGAAGAGGGAAGAGGAAAAGAAGGAGGGAGAGGAAGGGAGGGAAGGAGGGAGGAGGAAGAGAAGGAGGGAGGAGGAAGAGAAGAAGGGAAGGAGGGAGAGAAGGAGGGAGGAAGAAGAGAAGAAGGGAAGGAAGGAGAGAAGGAAGGAGGATGGAGGAGGGGAGAAGAGGGAGGAGAGGGGAGGGAGAGAAGGAAGGAGGAGGGAGGAGGGACAGGAGGGAGGAGGGACAGGAGGAAGGAGAGAAGGCAAATACTCAGATGAGGCAAGGGACAAGTTCGTGCTTACGTTAGCGAAGGGACAATCTCCTCCTGTCACGTATTGCTTATCTTGTGCCGTGTTTCCCTGTGTGTGTGTGTTTTCTTCCTACAGCATCGCTTTATCCTTTCTCGATATGTTTTCCTCTGTGGGTCTCTTTGCCTGTCTGGTTCTCTCTTTCTTTGGTTCTCTCTCTCTCTCTCCCACACACACACACATATATGTGTATGTCTATACATGTATATATGTATATACATACATATATATATATATATATATATATATATATATATATATATATATATGTGTGTGTGTGTGTGTGTGTGTGTGTGTGTGTGTGTGTGTGTGTATTGTACACACATAAACAACCACACACACACACACACACACATATGTGATGTATGTATGTATATATATACACATACATATATATATATATATATATATATATATATATATATATATATATATATACATATATACACACATACATATATACACACATACATACATATATATATCTATATCTATATATATGTATACATATATATATATATATATATATATATATATATGTGTGTGTGTGTGTGTGTGTGTGTGTGTGTGTGTGTCTGTATATGTGCATATGTGTGTGTGTGTATGCGTATATATATATATATATATATATATATATATATATATATATATATATATATATATATATATATGTATGTATGGATATAGATCTAAATATGAATTTAAATATATATACATATATATACATTTATATATGTATATATATACACATATGTATGCATATATATATATATATATATATATATATATATATATATATATATATATACATATATATACATATACACACATTTATATATGTATATATACATATATACATATATATATATATATATATATATGTATATATATATATTTATTTATATGTATATATATATATATATATATATATATATATATATATACATATACACACATTTATATGTATATATACATATACATATATATATATGTATATAAATATATTTATTTATATGTATATATATATATATATATATATATATATATATATATATATATATATATATATATATATATATATATATAAAGAATGTGAGAGGTTGAGACAGAGATTATGTGAAAGGAGATGGGGAAAGAGGTAGAGGAAAGGGAAGGGCGGGAGGGGGGGGGGGGGGTGGACGGGCTCGGGGAGAGGAGGGGGGGGGGGAGCTGGGGGTATATACGAGGCACGAAGTATACCTGAGCGCCAGATAAAAGGTGTTGATACCAGGCCGATACCAGAAGGTTAAAGCTAGGTCACATGTCACGCTCGAATGACCCTGATCTACAGCGTACAAAGATCTTTACCTCAACCCAGCCCTGAAGATGGAGAACTCGCTGTGGGAAAGGGAGAAAGGGAGAAAGGGAGGAAGGGAGGAAGGGAGATATTGATGTTAGATATGTGGGCGAGTGGATTGAAGGAGGGAGGTAGGGAGGGAGGGAAGGAGGGGGGAAAGGAGGGAGGGAGGGGGGAGGGAGGGAGGATAGGAGGGAGGGAATAGGCTTGAGGAGGAGGGAGGGAGGGAGGGAGGAGGGAGGATAGGAGGGAGGGAGTAGGCTTGAGGAGGAGGGAGGGAGGGGAAAGGGGGGTGAAGAAGGAAAGGGAAAGGATATGAGAGAGGGAGGAAGGAAAAGTATTGAGGAGGAAGGAATATATATGTATATATACATGTATGCATATATATATATATTTATATATATATGCATATATATATATATATATATATATATATATATATATATATATGCATATATATATATATATATATATGCATATATATATATATATATATATATATATATATATATATATATATATATATATGCATATATATTTTCATATATATGCATAAATATATATATATATATATATATATATAAATATATATATATATATATATATATATATATATATATATATATATATATATATATATGCATATATATTTTCATATATATGCATAAATATATATATATATATATATATATATATATATATATATATAAATATATATATATATATATATATATATATATATATATATATATATATATATATATATTTATTTATATGTGTGTGTGTGTGTGTACATGCATATCTTTTTTTGGGAGAGAGACATACGTACATATGTACAATGTATAGATATTTTGAGGCAGAATGATAGATTGAAGAGATACATAGGAAAAGATAGATAGAAAGATAGATGCATATAGACAGATACATGTCTACGAATACGCAGAAGCAGATAGACAAGAAAAATAGAAAAACAAACAAACATATTCAGTAGATATACTTACCAAATAAAGTGATGAAGAAAATAGGACAGAAAATAATAAATAAATGCATGAGGAAAGTCGAAAC
Organism: Penaeus chinensis; assembly: GCF_019202785.1. Classification (NCBI taxonomy): domain Eukaryota; kingdom Metazoa; phylum Arthropoda; class Malacostraca; order Decapoda; family Penaeidae; genus Penaeus; species Penaeus chinensis. The sequence continues at coordinate 37,016,499 of NC_061826.1, read as the reverse complement.
AGATAACAAATAAATTACAAGAAAACAAAGAAAAATATGAATTATTTATGTTTATAAAAGCTGTGAGGTGATGATATATATGATGAAAAAAGTACAATGATAACAACAATGATAACAATCTCATTAGTGATAATGATAATGATGATGATAGCTGTAAGATAATGATAATACTAGGGATGGTCATTATAATGATGATAATCATGATGACGGAAATTGTAACAACAATTAGAATAGTAATAATTGAGTTGATAATGACAACAACAATGATACTGGAAATAGTCAACAGTAATGATGATAATGATGATGACGGCGATAATAACAATCATAATAGTAATTACTTAGCAACAGCAGGAGAAACAACAACACCAATAAAAAAAACAACAATAATGACAACAAGAAAAAGAATAACAACAACAACACAACACCAATAACAGCAATAAAGAGAAAAACAGCAACACCAGTAACAACAATGACAGCAATAACAATGATAACAACAATACAGAAACAAAAACAACAACAAAACAACTACAACAACAATAATAATAATAACAACAACAACAAAAACACCTGCAACAGTAAAAATAATACAACAACAACAAAACCACCTACAACAATAAAAAAAACAACAACAACAACAACAATAAAACCACCTACAACAATAAAAAGAACAACAACAACAACAACAAAACAACTACAACAATAATAAGAACAACAACAAAAACAACAACAATAAAAATAATAACAACAACAACAATAAAAAGAACAACAAAAACAACAACACTGATAACGATATCGCTGCCACGCACTGACATCTCCACTAATCGATATAAATTGCTTTTTTTCTCTCTCTCAAAAGCCGCTTAGTGAGAAAAAATGAAAGGATTAGTTACTATACAAAAAAAGAAAAAGAAAAAAAGCCAGGTTTGATAGATATGGAGGAAAAATAAGATACCAAGAGATAAGGATATATGTAATTATATTAATGATTAAGGACACAACAACTCACGCACACACAAACAGACACACACACACACACACACACACACACACACACACACACACACACACACATATATATATATATATATATATATATATATATATATAAAGAGAGAGAGAGAGAGAGAGAGAGAGAGAGAGAGAGAGAGAGAGAGAGAGAGAGAGAGAGAGAGAGAGACAGAGAGAGAGAGAGAGAGAGAGAGAGAGAATCTTCATGCACACAGGCACACATACACAACATTATCCCTAAATATACTGTATTGGAAACATTATTTTCCTTGTAAGTTTGAGTCTAGCTTATAAAGACCATTAATACCAACATATATCCACCACAGAACCAATAGAACCACAACACAACCACAACACCAACCACAAAACACCAGCTATACAACCATAACATCAACCAAAACACCAACCACAAAACACCAGCTATACAACCATAACACCAACCACAACACAACCACAGAACACCAGCTATACAACCACAACACACACACAGATAGACAGATAGATAAATCGGTACACGAATAGATAGTTAGACAGACAAACGAACAAACAAACTTGCACACATTCAAACAAACATCCAAGCAGATAAGCACACACACATACAAATATTCAAACAACACACATGCAGACAAACACACAAGGACACAAACATCCAAACACGCATCCATACACATACATGCAAACACACACCGTCACCTCTTCCGCCCCCCACCCCCGCCTCCTTACCCCTAACCCCTAACCCCCCAACCCCTCTCCCCCTCACCACCACCCCCAACCCCCCCCTCCACCCACCAACCTCCACCCCTACCTCCTCTACCCCTCACCACCCCCACCCCAAACCCTTCTCCCCCCCTACCAACCCTTCCCCACCAATCCTAACCTTACACCCCCCACCCCACCCCCCCACAAACAGCCACCCGAATGCACAATGATATTTCGGCCTCCCCCGCCCCCCCCCCCCCCCCCCGCTTATCCCTTCACCCGAGGCGCATGCACGGGCGGCCGGTCGGAATGGAGCTCCCAATCCCGCCGTGTGTCACGCCCGATGACGATGACCGATGACGATAACGATGACGATGACCGATGACCGATGACAATGACGATAACCGATGACGATGACGATGACAATAACGATGACGATAACGATGACCGATGACGATTACCGATGACGATGACGACGACGATGGCCGATGACGATAACGATGACGATAACGATGACGATAACGATGACCGTTGACGATGACCGATGACGATGACGGTGACCGATGACGATGACCATGACGATGGCGATGACGATGACCGACGACGATGGCCGATGACGATGACAATGACTGATGACGGCGACGATGACGGTGACGATGACGGGGACGGTGACGATGACCATGACGATGACCGATGACGATAACGATGACGACGACGATGGCCGATGACGATGACCGATGACGATGACGGTGACCGATGACGATGACCATGACGATGGCGATGACGATGACCGATGACGATGACTGATGACGGCGACGATGACGATGACGGTGACG
>NC_061826.1:36993956-36998956 GCF_019202785.1 Penaeus chinensis | reverse complement strand
TTTGATCGGTTCAATGGCTTTGAATATCAATTAACCGCTTATGGGTGGTTTGAACGGGGCGTGGTGGCCTGACGCGGGCGGACGTGGGCGTAGGAGAAGGGAGCGTGGGCGTCGGCGTTCACGTGTAATAAGAGTTTAGTTGTGGAATCTAAATTATAAAGGGGTGTTGATTACTTTCTGTCACCCATCTCCCACCCTGGAATTATCATAATGAGGATGAGGGTGATGATGATGATGGTGATGATGATGATGATGATGAAAATTATGATAAGGAGGACGTTGATGATGATGATAATGATAATAATGATGGAAATTATGATAATGATAATGATGATGAAAATTATGATGATAATGATGAAAATTATGATGATGATGATGAAAATTATGATGATGATGAAAATATTATAATGATAATAATGATGTTGATGAAAATATCATAATGATAATAATGATGTTGATGAAAATATTATAATGATAATGATGATGTTAATAATGATGATAATAATAGTAACAATAACAATAATAATAATAATAATTTAAAATATAATAATGATGATAATAACAACAGCAAAACCAATAATGATGTAAGTAATAATGATAATTATATCGACAAAAACAAATCCCTTTCCTTATTAAAAAAAAAATAAAGATGCATAGAAAAAAATAAAGATAATAGATAAAAAATAAAGATATTAGATAAAAAAAAAAAAAAAAAAAAATGCAATTCCTTATCTCTCATCCCTTGCTGACTGTGTCTCTGTTCCCCCTCTGCAACATCCTGTCAACTCTTGCAATATTGCTCTCTTTCCCTTTAGAGTGTTTCCAAAACCTGCTAACTTCTTCCTACTTACGTAAATGATCAGTCCTTGCTCCCTGTTTCTCATCATTATTATTATTTTTAATCATTTATCGTATTCTGATAATTATCATGATTTTTTATTTTTTTTTTTATGATTTTTTTTTTTTTTTTTTCTTTTTCCTCTTATTTCCGGTTACCATTTCCTGTATTATACGATTACTAATATCAATAATAATAATAATATCATCTTCTATATTTCGTATTTAAACTTCCTGAATCTCATTTTCAGTTATTGTATTTTCTTTTAATGTTACGAGCTTGAAAATAGAGAGCCAGGTAGAAAAGGAATAGACAGAAACGAAGATAATTATTCGGAGAAACAGAGCCAGGGAGAGAGAAATAGACAGTAAGAGCGATAGACATGCGGAAAATAGATCCAGGTAGAGCGGAATAGACGGAAATAGCGATAGACATTCTGAGAAGAAGAAGAAGAAGAAGAAGAAGAAAAGAAGAAGAGGAAGAAGAAGAAGAAGAAGAAGAAGAAGAAGAAGAAGGAAAAGAAGAAGAAGAAGAAGAAGAAGAAGAAGAAGGAAAAGAAAAGAAGAAGAAGAAGAAGAAGACGAAGAAGAAGAAGAAGAAAGTAAAAAAAATATATATATATTTGTATATATATATACATAACCCATCCAAACGACCAGAAAACCAAAAAACAAACACAACGCAACCAAGAGAACTAGCCATAACCAAACCAACCAAACAAGAAACGGACAAACAGATCCCCGCAGGGCCACGCAAGTCACCCGAACAGACAAACAACAACGGAAATGGAAAAGAGCGTGACCGGAGTGAGCATTGTCCGTCGCCATCGAGATAACAACGAGGAAATGGCGACACTTTTAGGATAAGGGCGATGGACAAGGAACAGCGAGAAGCAAGCGTGAAGGGAAGTGTTCGGAGGGAAGTGTTCGGAGGGAAGTGTTCGGAGGGAAGTGTTCGGAGGTAAGTGGTAGGAGGGAAGTGTTCGGAGGGAAGTGGTAGGAGGGAAGTGTTCGGAGGGAAGTGTTCGGAGGTAAGTGGTAGGAGGGAAGTGGTAGGAGGGAAGTGTTCGGAGGGAAGTGTTCGGAGGGAAGTGTTCGGAGGGAAGTGTTCGGAGGTAAGTGGTAGGAGGGAAGTGTTCGGAGGTAAGTGGTAGGAGGGAAGTGGTAGGAGGGAAGTGTTCGGAGGGAAGTGTTCGGAGGTAAGTGGTAGGAGGGAAGTGGTAGGAGGGAAGTGTTCGGAGGGAAGTGTTCGGAGGGAAGTGTTCGGAGGGAAGTGTTCGGAGGTAAGTGGTAGGAGGGAAGTGTTCGGAGGTAAGTGGTAGGAGGGAAGTGGTAGGAGGGAAGTGTTCGGAGGGAAGTGTTCGGAGGTAAGTGGTAGGAGGGAAGTGGTAGGAGGGAAGTGTTCGGAGGGAAGTGTTCGGAGGGAAGTGTTCGGAGGGAAGTGTTCGGAGGTAAGTGGTAGGAGGGAAGTGTTCGGAGGGAAGTGTTCGGAGGGAAGTGGTAGGAGGGAAGTGTTCGGAGGGGAGTGTTCGGAGGGAAGTGTTCGGAGGGAAGTGTTCGGAGGGAAGTGTTCGGAGGGAAGTGTTCGGAGGGAAGTGTTCGGATTGAAGTGTTCGGAGGGATGTGTTCGGATTGAAGTGTTCGGAGGGAAGTGTTCGGAGGGAAGTGTTCGGAGGTAAGTGGTAGGAGGGAAGTGGTAGGAGGGAAGTGTTCGGAGGGAAGTGTTCGGAGGGAAGTGGTAGGAGGGAAGTGGTAGGAGGGAAGTGTTCGGAGGGAAGTGTTCGGAGGGAAGTGTTCGGATTGAAGTGTTCGGAGGGATGTGTTCGGATTGAAGTGTTCGGAGGGAAGTGTTCGGAGGGAAGTGTTCGGAGGGAAGTGTTCGGAGGTAAGTGGTAGGAGGGAAGTGGTAGGAGGGAAGTGTTCGGAGGGAAGTGTTCGGAGGGAAGTGTTCGGAGGGAAGTGTTCGGAGGTAAGTGGTAGGAGGGAAGTGTTCGGAGGGAAGTGTTCGGAGGGAAGTGTTCGGAGGGAAGTGTTCGGAGGGAAGTGTTCGGAGGGAAGTGTTCGGAGGTAAGTGGTAGGAGGGAAGTGTTCGGAGGGAAGTGTTCGGAGGGAAGTGGTAGGAGGGATGTGTTCGGATTGAAGTTTTCGGAGGGATGTGTTCGGATTGAAGTGTTCGGAGGGAAGTGTTCGGAGGGAAGTGTTCGGAGGGAAGTGTTCGGAGGGAAGTGGTCGGAGGGAAGTGTTCGGAGGGATGTGTTCGGAGGGAAGTGTTCGGAGGGAAGTGGTCGGAGGGAAGTGTTCGGAGGGAAGTGTTCGGAGGGAAGTGTTCGGAGGGAAGTGGTCGGAGGGAAGTGTTCGGAGGGAAGTGTTCGGAGGGAAGTGTTCGGAGGGAAGTGGTCGGAGGGAAGTGGTGGGAGGGAAGTGTTCGGAGGGAAGTGTTCGGAGGGAAGTGTTCGGAGGGAAGTGTTCGGAGGGAAGTGTTCGGAAGGAAGTGTTCGGAGGGAAGTGTTCGGAAGGAAGTGTTCGGAGGGAAGTGTTCGGAGGGAAGTGGTCGGAGGGAAGTGTTCGGAGGGAAGTGGTCGGAGGGAAGTGTTCGGAGGGAAGTGTTCGGAGGGAAGTGTTCGGAGGGAAGTGTTCGGAGGGAAGTGTTCGGAGGGAAGTGTTCGGAGGGAAGTGTTCGGAGGGAAGTGTTCGGAGGGAAGTGGTAGGAGGGAAGTGGTAGGAGGGAAGTGGTAGGAGGGAAGTGTTCGGAGGGAAGTGTTCGGAGGTAAGTGGTAGGAGGGAAGTGTTCGGAGGGAAGTGGTAGGAGGGAAGTGTTCGGAGGGAGGTGGTAAGAGGGAAGTGTTCGGAGGGAAGTGTTCAGAGGGAAGTGTTCAGAAGCAAGTGTTCAGAAGGAAGTGTTCAGAAGGAAGTGTTCAGGAGGAGATACTCAGGCCGAAGTGTTCAGAGAAAATGTTCAGAAGGAAATGTTCAAAGATGTTACGGAGGGTGACGGGAGGGAGAATAAGAGGTACTAGGAAGTCCTAATAATACTGATAAGATAATATCAATTATAGATACTTAATATCTCTTTAATTAATATCACATTCATAATTATCATTAGGAGCAATAGTCGTTTGAGGAAAAGTAATACAGTCATTAGTAATAGTTTCAGTAGTAGGAGAGTAATGGGATAATTGACCATCATTACCACCAAAGTAAGCTAAAGGGTAATATTAATTACTAATTAGAGACCCATAAAGGAAAGAAGGATGGTAATTAACTCATGCATAATTATGTTTCCACCTCAGTCTATCGCGATTTACATAGTAGATATAGCTCTCCTCAAATACACGCACACACAAACACGCACACACCAATACACACAAATACATGCAAATACACACACATGCACACACACACACACACACACACACACACACACACACACACACACACACACACACACACACACACACACTGAAGCTTGTTGGTTAAGCTTGTTTACATATACGAGAGAGAGAGAGAGAGAGAGAGAGAGAGAGAGAGAGAGAGAGAGAGAGAGAGGAAGAGACGCAAACACACACACACACACACACACACACACACACACACACACACACACACACACACACACACATAAATAAATATATATATATATATATATATATATATATATATCAATCGATATAAAGGCGTATAAACATAGAAAAACAGACAAACAAGCAGATAAATAAATATTTTGACGTATAGATAGATAGACATAGAGAAAGACAAACAGTCAGGCAGAGAGAGAGAGAGAGAGAGAGAGAGAGAGAGAGAGAGAGAGAGAGAGAGAGAGAGAGAGAGAGAAAGAGAGAGAGAGAGAGAGAGAGAGAGAGAGAGAGAGAGAGAGAGAGAGAGAGAGAGAGAGAGAGAGAGAGAGAGAGAGAGTGAGAGAGAGAGAGAGAGAAAGAGAGAGAGAGAGAGAGAGAGAGAAAGAGAGAGAGAAAGAGAAAGAGAGAGAGAAAGAGAGAGAGAGAGAGAGAGAGAGAGAGAGAGAGAGAGAGAGAGAGAGAGAGAGAGAGAGAGAGAGAGAAAGAGAAAGAGAGAGAGAATTTACATAAAACCATCTTATAGCAAAGACTTTTCCCATCTTCACCTGAAAGCGGTTTTCCTCTTCGGCCTTGATGACGTCATGTCCG
>NC_061826.1:36981456-36983956 GCF_019202785.1 Penaeus chinensis | reverse complement strand
GATGGTCATAATTTTAGTGCGTGGCGATGACAGGGAAGGAAAATGCGAAATTTAAAATCTGTGAATCTGTTGCTAGTGATGATTGCAATGATGATGATAGCAATGATGATGATAGTGATATTGATGATGATAATGTTTATAACAATAATATATAATATAATAATAATGATATTGATAATGGTGATGATGATAATAAAGATAATTATAATGATAATGATGATGACTAACAACATGAAGACAACAACAGCAACAACAACAACCATAATAATAATAATAACAATAATAATAACAATGACAATGTGATGATAATAATAATAATGATGATGAATACTACTACTACTACTAATTATGATATTGATTGATAATGGTAATCATAGCAAAAAATATAGTAGTAATGATAAAGATAATAACGATAATAATTAATAAAAGCTATCATAAGATATTGAGTAACATAGTAAAGACGATGAAGATGATGATAGATGAAATAATTATATAAATATAATCACGGCAATAAGTAAATAACATACGGTTTGATAACAAGAGATATTAATATATTAATAAAAAAACAAAAAACATAGCCAGGTCTTTTACACCACATGTGATAAACAACAAGTAAAACAACAACAAAAACAATAAACAAGGACAACAAACAAACAAACAAATCTCTGACATGAATTTCCCCTCCCCCTCTCCCCCTTCCCCTCCCCCCCTCCCCCTCCCCACCGCAAACAACTCTCTTAAAGCTAAAAGGGAGAGGAAGGGAGAGGGAGGAGGGAGGGTGGGGGGTGGGGTGGGTGGGCATAAAAGCAGATTAACACGTAATGAACTAGGGAGGGAGGGAGAGGGAGAGAGGGAGGGGGTAAGTAATTAATACATACTTACGTGAGTTTCCTGTCGCTGGGTCAATAAAAGGTTAACTGGATAGTGGGAGAGGTCAGAGTTCACTGCTGATTTGCGTGTGTGTGTGCTTTATAGGCGAATATTGATTGTGCGTGTGTGTGTGTTTGCATGTGTAAGTGTGTGTGTGTGCATGTTTGTGTGTGTGTGTGTTTATGTGTGTGTGTGTGTGTGTGCATGTTTGTGTGTGTGCATGTTTGTGTGTGTGTGTGTGTGTGTGTGTGTGTGAGTGTATGTGCGTGTTTCCGCGTTTGTGTTTGTGTTTATGTGTGTATAGGTGTGTTTGCGCGTGTGTGTTTGTTTGTGTGTGCGTGTTAGTGTGTGTGCGTGTTTGTGTGTTTGTTTTTGTGTGTGCTAGTATATTCAAGTGTATGTAATTTTGTATTTGTATCTGTCTATCTGCTTTTTTGTCTCTCTATCTATCTGCCTATCTACCTATCCTTCTATCTACATGTCTGCCTGTCTATGAATATACATAGATATCGCTATCTATCCGACTTGGTATCTATATATCCATCGTATAATCTTTATACCTGTTTAACTTTAACTCTATCTATATATCTACCTATCTATCTATTTTCCTGCTTTATTTATCTATATGTCTAGATGCAACCATTAATATACCAAAATTAACGAGTTATTAAAAGACGTTGCTAATTAGCGCTTAAAATAACATATGAAAACACTCTCCCCTTTGCCCTCCCTCTCCCCCCCCCCCCCCCCTTTTGAGAAATGGAAAATACTCCCCGTCACCTTCTCTATCCCCCCCCCTCTCTCCCCCCTCCCCCTCCCTCTCCCCCGCCCCCCGAACTCTACTTTTCTCTCTCTCTCTCTCTCTCTCTCTCTCTCTCTCTCTCTCTCTCTCTCTTTCTCACTCTCTCTCTCTCTCTCTTTCTCTCTCTCTCCCCCCCCCCCCCTTTTGAGAAATGGAAAATCCTCCCCGTCTCCTTCTCTATCCCCCCCTCTCTCTCTCCCCTCCCCCTCCCTCTCCCCGCCCCCCGAACTCTACTTTTCTCTCCCTCTCACACTTTTTTTTTTTTTTTTCTCTCTCTCGTAATTCCCATCATTCTATGCTCTTGTCGATATCTCTCCCCTTCCTTTACCCCTTCTCCTCTCCATTTCTCTCGTTCTCCCTCTTTCCCTCTTTTTCTCTTTCCCTTTCTCCCTCTCTCCTTCTTTCCCTTTCTCCCTCTCTCCCTTTTTTCCTTTCTCCCTCTCTCCTTCTTTCCCTTTCTCCCTCTCTCCTTCTTTCCCTTTCTCCCTCTCTCCTCCTTTCCCTTTCTTCCTTTCCCCTTTCCTTCTTCCGTATTCCCTTTCTGGAACGCCCTCTCTCTCTTGCTTTTTCTTCCCTCACCCCCATCTAATTCCTGCTCCCCCCCCCCCCCCCACTCTCCCCTCTCCATAACCCGTATTACCTTCACAGATCATAATTATTATCATCACCATTATCATCATCTGTCGTCATCATTATCATCATCATTATCATCACCATTATCATCACCTATCATCACCATTACTATCATCTCTCTATCACTCTTACAACCCTTAACAAACCCATCACCCCCTCTCCCTACCCCCCCCCCTATCCACCACTTCCCCCTCT
>NC_061826.1:36968956-36971456 GCF_019202785.1 Penaeus chinensis | reverse complement strand
GAGGAGAAGGAGGGGGGAAGGAGGAAGATGAGGAGGAGGAGGGAAGGAGGAAGATGAAGAGAAGGAGGAAGAAGAGGAAGAGGAAGAGGGGGAAGAGGAACAGGAGGAACAGGAAGAGAAGGAAGAAAAGGAGGAGGAGTAGGAGGAAGAAGCGGAGGAAGATAAGGAGAAGAATGTGTTAGAAAAAAAAGGAAACAAACAAACAAACATCGAACACACCAAAAGAGAATAATAATAAGAGACAAAAGAAGAAAAGGGAAATCGCAGTAGGGGGTGTGGGGGGTGTGGGGAAGACGGGAGAGGGGGGGAGGGGAGGGGAGAGCGAGAGTGAGTCAGTGCTGGACCTCAATTAGAGACTCCGGCAAAGGCGACAACCAACTTCCTTCCCTTTGGAGAGGTAAGTTATGGGTCTCCCCTCCCTCCCTCCCTCCCCTTTTCACCCCTCCTTCCATCCCCCCTTACCCCTCCCCTCCCCCCCTTTCCCCTCCCTCCCCCCAACCACCTATTCCCTACCCCTTCTCCCCCTCTTCCTCCTCCCGCCCCACCCCCCCATCCCCTCCTCGCTCGACACGTGACCTGTTTGCGTTGTAGGGGGCGAGTTCGTGGGGGGGGGGGGGGAGGATGGGAGAAGGGAAAAGGGGAGAGGAATTCGAGAAAGAAGGAGAGAAATGGATGGATAGATAGATAGATGCGATGATAGTGATAGATAGAGAGACAGATACATGAATATACAGAAAAGAGAGAGAGAGAGAGAGAGAGAGAGAGAGAGAGACAGAGAGATAGAGAGAGAGAGAGAGAGAAAGAAAGAGAGAAAGAGATAAAGAAAAGAGACAGATATAGAGACAGAGACAGTGACAGAAAGAAACAGAGAAAGAAAGAGAGAGAGAAAGAGAGTAAGAGAGGGGTAAACGAACGAACGGAGATGAAGGAACAGAGAGAAAGAGAGGGGAAAGGAGAATGCGGGAGGTCGAGAGGTCGCGAGAGGGGATTTGGGGGTGGGGGGATGTCGTGGGGGGGAGAGGGGTGAGGGGGGGGGGGAGTGTGATGTTTGGGGAGGAGGCTTTCGCTTTGGGACAGCTAAGTGATGTTGGGACATGTATTGTCTGAATTGTTCGCGTATTTGGGTCATTCCTCTATCTCTCCCTCTCCTTTCCTCCCTCTCTCTCTCGGTCTCTCTCTTTCTGGCTCTGTCTCTGGCTCCGTCTATCTGTCTGTCTGTCTCTCTCTCATTCTCTCTCTCTCTCTCTCTCTCTCTCTCTCTCTCTATCTATCTATCTATCTATCTATCTATCTATCTCTTTTAATACCCCTCTGCCCCCCTCCCTCTCTCTCTCTCTCTCTCTCTCTCTCTCTCTTTCTCTTTTAATACCCTCCTCCCCCCCCCCCTCTCTCTCTCTCTCTCTCTCTCTCTCTCTCTCTCTCTCTCTCTCTCTCTCTCTCTCTCTCTCTCCCTCTCTCAATACCCCCCTCCCCCCCTCTCTCTCAATACTCCCTCCCCCCCTCTCTCTCAATACTCCCTCCCCCCCTCTCTCTCTCTTGCTCTCGCTATTTACCCCCCCCCCTCTCTCTCACTCTCTCTCTGTTTCTCTCTCTCTCTCTCTCTCTCTCTCTCTCTCTCTCTATCTATCTATATCTCTGATAATGATATTGATAATGATAATCTTATTAACAATAATAATAACTTTAACAATAATAATAACAATAACAGTAGTATTAATAATTATGCAAATGTTAATGATAATTATAATGCTAATGAAATACTACTACTAATAATAATAGTATAATGCTAGTAATAATGATAACGATAACAATAAAAACAGTTATAACAGCAGTGATGATGATGATATTGATAACGATACATATAACAACAATAATTCCAATAACGATGGTATTAATGTATAATAACAGTAATATTGAAAGAAAACAACAACAGTACACAATCAAAATGATAAACAAGCAAACAACTAAAACACAAAATACAGTAAAAAAAAGAAAAAGAAAAAAAAGGGCATCACTACTTCCCTCCTTTCCCCTTCTCCCTCCCCTCGTCCCCTCCTTGTCCCCTCCTCTGTCCTCGTCTCCACCTTGTCCCCTTCCCCTCTCCACGTCCCCATCCCGTTCCCTCTTCGTCTCCTACTCGTCCCTCCTCTTTTCTCCCCCTCACTTCGTCTCTTCCCCCCTCCCCTCCCCCTCCTCGTCCCCTCCCCTCCCCTCGTCCCCTACTGGCCTCCAACTCGACACCTCCTTTCCCCCCCCCCTCCTCCTCGTCCCGTCGTTCTCTCCCCCTCTCCCTTCTCCCCTCTCTCTCACGCTCTCTCTCTCAATACCCCCCCCCTCCTCTCTCTCTCTCTCTCTCTCTCTCTTCCCTCCCTCTCTTCCACGCTCTCTTTCACGCTCTCCCTCTCAATACCCTCCCCCCCCCTTTCTCTCTCTCTCTCTTTCTCTCTCTCTCTCAATACCCCCCTTCCCCCCTCTCTCCCTCTCCCCTCATCCCTTCCTC
>NC_061826.1:36951456-36961456 GCF_019202785.1 Penaeus chinensis | reverse complement strand
TATCATTATCATTATCATTATCGTCATTGTTATTATTAATTTTGGTTAATGTGTTTTTAAAAAAATGTGGATATTAGAGATGATGTGATTTAGGATGCAAGTAAGGAAGATGGGAAAGGGGCAAAAAACAAAAAAACACACAAAAAAAAACGAAAAAAAAACAAAAACGGAAAGATAAAGAAAGGAAAGAAAAATTGATAGGGAATAATATTAAATATACAAACAGAAACAAAAACATACACATTGCAAACCCGTGAATCATCGGCCTACAGAAGCCTTTTGAAAAGAGTGCCACCCAAACATCAAAGGCACGATTCGAGAAAGCAGATCCAGGCCAACAAAGCAATAGATAAGAGAAAGAGAGAGAGAGAGAGAGAGAGAGAGAGAGAGAGAGAGAGAGAGAGAGAGAGAGAGAGAGAGAGAGAGAGAGAGAGAGAGAGAGAGAGAGAGATAAAAAAAAAACGCAGCAGAGAGCGTAACGTGGATACAAAAAAAAAAAAAAAAAAAAAAAAAAATAGTACAGGGACAGTAGTATAATCAGAGCAGTAAGGAGCCAAGCGATGCCACGGGATGACTCATTGGTCCCAAGTGCCACTGCCTCCTTCACCTTATCGCTCTCCTCTCGAGTGCCACGGTGACATCACCTCCCTGGCACTGCCATGTTTATTACTTCGCTACTACACAAATCTCCTGCCTTGATGGCCTCCTGCCCGGGAAATTGGTGGCAGTTGAAGCCCAGGGGGGGGGGGGGGGGCGGTGCTGGGGAGGAGGAGGAGGAGGAGGAGGGGCGCGGTGCTGGGGAGGAGGAGGAGGAGGTGGGGGGCGGTGCTGGGGAGGAGGAGGAGGAGGAGGAGAGGGCGGTGCAGGGGAGGTGGAGAAGGAGGAAGGGGGGCGGTGCTGGGGAGGAGGAGGAGGAGGAGGGGTGCTGGGGAGGGGGAGGAGTTGGAGGAGGAGGAGGATGAGGGGGCGGTGCTGGGGAGGAGGAGGAGGGGGGGAGCGGTGCTGGGGATGAGGAGGAAGAGGAGGAGGTGGAGAAGGAAGAGGAGGAGGTGGAGGAGGAAGAGGAGGAGGAGGGGGGCGGTGCTGGGGAGGAGGAGGGGGAGGAAGAGGAGGAGGAGGGGGCGGTGCTGGGGAGGAGGAGGAGGAAGATGATGATGAGGGGGGGGGGTAATGCTGGGGAGGAGGAGGAGGAGGAAGGGGGGGTGCTGGGAAGGAGGAGAAGGAGGAGGAGGAGGAGGGGCGGTGCTGGGGAGGAGGAGGAGGAGGAGGAGGAGGAGGAGGAGGAGGAAGAGGAGGAGGGGCGGTGCTGGGGAGGAGGAGGAGGAGGAGGAGGGGCGGTGCTGGGGTGAGGGAGGAGAGGAAAACGAAAAAGAGGAGGGGGAGCGAAGGGATAGCAAGAGAGACAGCGGGAAGGGGGGCTGATAATAGGTGCTTTAACCAGACCTCGCCCTGTTGACCAATACGAGGGGGTGGGGTGGGGGGGGGAGGGGAGAGAGATAGGCGACCCCGAAGTTTACGTCTGCCGACTGAGAATGATTAATGAACACCTTAATCCGGGAGATGGAAGGTCGGACTGTGCCGTGAACACTTTTATAAAAGCATTTCACTGATTAGATGCGAGTACCGTAGGGAGGGTAGAGGGGGGAGGGGGGTGTTGGGAAGGGAGGGTAAGGGGAGGGAGGGAAGGAAGGATAGGTAATGCAGGAAGGGGGGGAGGGGGAGGGGAAGGGAGGGTAGGGGAGGGAAGGGAGGGAAAGATAGGTAATGCAGGAAGGGGAGGGGAGGGGAAGGGAGGGATGGAAGGAGGGGAAGGGAGGGAAGGGAGGGTGGAAGGAGGGTAAGGGAGGGAAGGGAGGGAAGGATAGGTAATGCAGGAAGGGGGGGAGGGGGAGGGGAAGGGAGGGTAGGGGAGGGAAGGGAGGGTAGGGGAGGGAAGGGAGGGAAAGATAGGTAATGCAGGAAGGGGAGGGGAGGGGAAGGGAGGGTGGAAGGAGGGGAAGGGAGGGAAGGGAGGGAAAGATAGGTAATGCAGGAAGGGGAAGAGGGGAGGGGATGGGAGGGTAGGGGAGGGAACGGAGGGAAGGATAGGTAATGCAGGAAGGGGAAGAGGGGAGGGGAAGGGAGGGTAGGGGAGGGAAGGGGGGAAGGATAGGTAATGCAGGAGGGCGGGGGGAGGGGAAGGGAAAGGAGAGTAAAAGGGTAAGTACTGCAACTTCCTTAATTAGATTTACCCATTCCATCTCCTACCGGCTGAGAACTTGACGCTTCCTCCACACCCGACCAAGGGATTCGGACACGCTCTTCTTCCTGAAAGGCAAGAGAAATAAAAGACGAGCGGAGAAATCAACCTAGAACGAATTAATCCCGGTTGAGTGAACAAGCCTCGGGAAGACTCCGCTCTGCTCTATACCTCTAAACATACGAGTTAATCAAGTAAATTAAGGACGTCTCAAAGCGGTGTCTCGACTGATCGACACTAACTTCGACTTCGCCCATTATTCAAGCTGAACTATTTCCATTAATCAAACCCGCTTACGACTTTTTGATCCGAAAAGGCAATCAGATTTGCTCGTGACTCTTTCTCCTCTCCCTCCCTCCCTCCCTTCCTCCCTCCCTCCCTCCCTCCCTCCCTATATCCCTCCTCCCTCCCTCCCTCCCTCCCTCGCCTTCTTACGCTAAAGGTTATATAAAGGGAGACGAAAATTTGAATACAACAGGTACAGAAAAAGAAAAAAAAAGAAAAAACGAGAAAATCTGGATCCACTTCAGACCGCCGGGTTATAATCAGCCTCATAACCGACCTCTTGCAACGCCACTTCCCCCTGTTATCTGTCCCGTTGCGTGTCTCTAAACAAAGAGGAATTGCATCAGCTTCTAAATTTTGCGTAAAGGGACGTTTGAATATAACTCAGGCAAAAGGGTAAAAATTCGTTTTGATGATCATTATAATACTAACAATAATGGTAAAGATAATATTATTAATAATGATGATGTTAATAACGATTATAACAAAAATGGTAATAATGATGATGATAACAACAACATAAATAATAATAATAATAATAATAATAATAATAATAATGATAATAATAATGATAATAATAATAATAATAATGATAATAATAATGATAATAATAATAATAATAATGATAATAATAATGATAATAATAATAATAATGATAATAATAATGATAATGATAATAATAATAATAATAATAATAATAATAATAATAATAATAATAATAATGATAATAATAATAATAATAATAATAATAATAATAATAATAATAATAATAATAATGATAATAATAATAATAATAATAATAATAATAATAATAATAATAATAATAATGATAATAATAATAATAACAATAATGATAATAATGATAATAATAATAATAATCTATGTAATGAATTATCACCCCATTTTACACCTAAATTACTGACTTCAAGCCCACAGCCACGTGGACTATGATTCAAAGTTCATCTTCCTTCAAAATAAAGTCACTTAATGATTCCAGGCGTAAAACATGCCACAGACGAACCGAGAGTAAAATCTTAATACAAATATTAATTTAATTATTATTTATTACTTTCATCTGTATTACTGTTATTATCATCACTGTGATTGTTATGATAATTATTGTTGTTATTGTTAGTATCATTGATATTATCAGAATCACGATTGTTATTATTATTATTATGCTTTTACTTTTACAGTTGTTGATTATTATTACTATTATAATTGAATTATCATTGCTAGTGGTTTTGCTACCATCATTGCTGTTATCATGAGCAAGACTACTGTAATTAGAAAAAAATAAATAAATAACAGGGAAGTAATAAATGGCATATTAAATAGACAATCGAAAACAAATTCACTTGAAGTTCCAGATCCAAATACTTTTAATGATTATTTTACAAACATCGGAGCAGTACTTGCTAACCAGCTCCAGTCATCTACCAACAGTCTATCGAGAGTACTTAAACAATCCCGCAGCAGAAAGCATCTCCCGAAGACCAGTCACAAAAAAAAATGCTTTATGCAATACCATTCAGAACGAGAAAGTTCTGTAGGAGATAACATCCCAAATGAAAAATATTTATAAAAATCCTTGCCAATCATTACTCATCTCTTTCCTAATAATCTCAAAGTAGTTGGAGGTTCAATTAGTGATAAAAAATAAATAAATCGTCCCATATCCTTGTTAAATAGAAATGTTTGAGACTTTAATGTATAAATAGAGTGAATGAACAGCAGTTCAACATAATTTGTTTTTTCAACAGGAAAGATCAACATTGTTCAATAATGTTTTACGCAATACATCTTCCACAGGCATAAACTATTCACATAAAATTGACATTAATGGAAAAAGTATCAGAGAAGTTCTGTAAATTCCTTACTTAATACCCATCTCTATTGGCACTACGTAATAAAATAACAAAACTATGCGGTCTTAATAAATCAGACTCGAATCCATTTTAATAGAGGAACTCTTATGTCACTGTGTTATAAGTTAGATTATTATAACCTTACCTATTGCCTTACAGTGTGGGGCAAGCAAAACTTCACTCACTCATAACTGGGGGAACCGTGACCAATAATGCTTTCAAAGAGCTAAAGTTACCAAAAATTAAAGATATTAACACACTAATATGTTCCGTCTATACATACAGATGCTTATCTTGTCCGAACACATTTTTTCCCAAACGTTGCAAATTGACATTATTCCCGAAAGGACTATTTTAAACGACGCCAACCACTTGTCTCATTATCAAAGTCACTAACTCTTAGATTTTATCATGGATTCCTGATCTATAAACACTCACCACTGATTTTTGACGTAAACCCTCCTTAAACTGCCTTAAAAAAAAAAAGGTTCTTATTTAACGAATATTAACGCCTCTGGTATTGCTGTATCATTGCTGTTTTTCACTAATGCTTACGTTATGTATATATGCTTAGTATACGTCAATCTAAAAATCGTATTAGTATTTTATAAATTTGATCAATGTGGTCATATTACTAAGTAGTAATAGTAAAAAAGTAATCCTCTTTTGTAACAGTGTAATTTTTGTAATATTTGTGATGTTGTCTTTGTGTCTAAAGGAAATTGCAACTATTCGCTATATTTAATATAACATGTTTATGTAAATCTGAATTAAAGTTTTAATTTATTACCACTATATCATCATCATAAAAATCTTTGTTAAACCATGCCAAAGATTACACATTACATGTTTAGATAAAGACTTCATGAACTCTATAAATGTGCCAAACCTCATGGCGTCAGTAAATGTATAGACTGTATTTTATGTCACATTTTATGTCTTATTTTCATGTCATTGTATATTATTGTTGGGTCCTTTTGTTAGTAAAACATCTGTATGTTTTGTGCTTTTACAAGTTAGGCCGATAACAAAAACAATCTTTCCTATTATTAATCACTAGTCCACCTCAGTTCATGTCATGTCTTCATTTTATGTCTTTCTATGATGATCATGAGGTCATTTTGTTTGTATAACGTTCTTTTGTCAATTATTTTTTAAGGTTATGTCGATAACTAAAAAGCTCAGTCATACCCCGTGCATTCTTTATAGAGGACGATAACTGTAAAAAGAAAAAAAAAAAATCAAGGGAAAAAAAAGAGAGAAAAAAAAAAGAAGAGGGAGAAAAATATATATGACCAAATTAATTATTCCAATTTTAATTTCAATCATTATCTCTGAACTTCACTTTTTCTCCTGAATTTCACTATCCCATTATGTCACAATACAGTTCCTAGATTTTACCAACCACCGTAACAACAAAATCAACTTCCTCAAAGAAGCACTGAAAGAGAAAAGAAAGAAAAAAAGAAAAAAAAAGTTATACCTCCGGGCTATAAGTACATACTCCCCGAGAGGAATCTACTGGAGACAGAGCTTTTGTCAGAGAGTAGAGTAGAGAGAGCAGAGATGGCATCTAGGTGATAAAGTTCCCACTGTTGTACCATTGTCAGCTGTTAGTATTTTTACCTTCTCATTCACTATCTTGCTTTCGCCATCTCATTATGATAAAGAAGTTATTTAGTGTGCTGGGGCAATATTTTTCCTAGTGTAACAGAGTACAAAATTCTCACCTGTTATTAATCGTGTTTTTGACATGCTGATATGACCTGGTTTGTGATATAGTGGGGCCTCACGTAGGAATTTCTTAAGCTCAGAACACTGGAGATCCATAAAGATACATAAAGATACGTAAAGATACATGCAACCCTGTAATAAAATACGCGTGTCATTCTTGAAAAATTGGGAGAGTTTTTGATGAGATAACTGGCTGATGATGTTCGTGTGCACATAACCTTTATTCATCATTCAGAAAATGATTCATTCAGACTAACTGCAATGACCGTGAAGCTGCATGGCCCACGTACCTTTATGTTGGTTAATGACATGGGATCACTTAATTGAAACAGTTTTTTTTTTTTTTTTTTTTTTTTTTTTTTTCTTCCATTTAGCTACTAATGCAAATTTCAGTGCATGTGGATCTCGGCTTCACTCAACAGCTGTTCTAGTTCATATCAAATCACAGGTTGAAGACGAACACCTTATGCATTATACACAAATCCCTAACATTTTGAATAACTGACGATAAAGATAAATCAACAAACGAAGTAACTAAAGATGAACAAATAACACCAATAGATACATAGATAATAGGTGATTAGCTTTCTCTTTGAAGGTTACCTGATGTGCACTGACAGCTCCTGTATGCACTAGGCCTGGTATTTCTTCAAAGTCTGAGTCGACCTCCAAATAACTTTATAGCAAATAAAGAGAGTCAAAATTTCAAGAACTTATATTCCATGAATGAAAGGTTACAAATCAACGGTTAGCTTATAACTATCTACATCATCATTAACCAAGTATAAAGATTCATTATACTGATGTAAAACCCAAAAAAACTCATCCCAAGTGTAAAACCAAAAAAACCAAAAAAGTACATTAAAATCTCATCGAGAGTGCCCCTCCCCGAGACAAGGGTCAGGTCAAGAGTGCCAGCGAGTGCCATCGCAGACGCCTCTAACAACGCCGCCTCTTGCTGCTGACATCACGACCAGCGTTAAGATTATTCGAGATCTCCACAAGCCTCTACCGCCCACCGCAGCCGCCATCGCCCGCCCGCACGTGTTGTTAAGGAGCTGTGTGCTCTTATCATGTTTACCTGAGGTGTGTTATCAGTGCCACGGCGAGATACAATCAGTGCCGCTCCGGACTGCTCCTGGTACGCCCGCAGATAAAGAGGCAGCCTCCCGTCTTCTGCTCTCCGCTTATCAGCGCCCCCCCCCCCTTCCCCTTCCCCTTCTCTCTCCCTCTCTCTCTCTCTCTCTCTCCCTCTCTCTCTCTCTCTCTCTCTCTCTCTCTCTCTCTCTCTCTCTCTCTCTCTCTCTCTCTCTCTCTCTCTCTGTCTGTCTGTCTGTCTCTCTCTGTCTGTCTGTCTGTCTGTCTGTCTGTCTCTCTCTCTCTCTCTCTCTCTCTCTCTCTCTCTCTCTCTCTCTCTTTCTCTCTTTCTCTCTCTCTCTATCTCTGTCTATCTGTCTGTCATTCTCTCTCTGTCTCTGTCTATCTGTCTATCTCTCTCTGTCTCTGTCTGTCTGTCTCTGTCCCTGTCTATCTGACTATCTGACTATCTGTCTGTCTGTCTGTCTGTCTGTCTGTCTCTCTGTCTGTGTCTGTCTGTCTGTCTGTCTGTCTCTCTGTCTGTCTGTCAGTCTGTCTGTCTCTCTGTCTGTGTCTGTCTGTCTGTCTGTCTGTCTGTCTGTCTGTCTCTCTGTCTCTCTGTCTCTCTCTCTCTCTCTCTCTCTCTCTCTCTCTCTCTATCTATCTATCTATCTATCTATCTATCTATCTATCTATCTGCCAATCTGCGTTTCTCAAATTTATATATATCTTTATCTTACTCTCTCACTATCTATCAGACTATCATTATATTCGTTTATATACCTATCCCAACCCTTTATTTCTCTTGTATTTCTTCTTCTTCCCCTTCACCATCATCATTATCATCATCATCACCATCATCATCATCATCATCATCATCATCATCATCATCATCATCATCATCATCATCATCATCATCATCATCTTCTTCTTCTTCTTCTTCTTCTTCCCCTTCTCATTTTCTTCGTCATGCTCTTCTCGCTTCCTCTCCCCCCCCCTCCCCCCCCCATTCATAACAGCAACTCACAGCCTTGACCCAATGTAATAACTATTTAGACGCTCTGCTCATGATGTGTATTGCGTAATTTACTCTCTTGCTTCAAATAGTCAGTCCGCTCTTTTGCCCCGTTGTGTTTATGTATGTATATGTGTATGATATATCTGTATATTTAACTCATTCTCTTTCTCTCTCTCTCTCTCTCTCTCTCTCTCTCTCTCTATCTATCTATCTATCTATCTCTATAAATATATTTCTATCTCTTTATCTATCTGTCTATTTATCTTTCTATCCCTGGCTATCTATCTATTTATCTATCTGTCTATCTATCTATCTATAAACATACATACACACATATATGTTGTATATTTGTAAGTATATTTCTATGTATGTGTGTGTGTGTGTGTGTGTGTGTGTGTGTGTGTGTGTGTGTGTGTGTGTGTGTGTGTGTGTGTGTGTGTGTGATAACTTCGAGTGTGTACGTGACGTGTGACATGTGAAAGAGTTCGTTCAGTGCTGTAATAAACCCCAAAGATGGATATGAAGAATATACCCTTTTTAAAGTTTATTTTTAGGGCCTTGTTGTGCCTTTGCATAAACCTTGACGTACGAAGGAGTGGCAGAAAAGGGTTGGAAGAAAAGGGAGGAGGAGAAAGGGGGGGGGAATGTATGAAGGGAGAGAGGAGAGGAGGGAAGGAATGAGGGAAAGATGAAATAGAGAAGAGGACTCCCTTCCACCCCTTCCAGGACCTCCTTCCCCCCCCCCCTACCCCTACTTCCCTCTCCATCCCCTCTCCAACCCCTTCACCCCCCCCCCCCCCCCCCAAGGCAGCTGCGTAGTAATGCCGATTAATCTTCCTTCGGTATATTACGTCATGAGGGTTACCTTTCTCATCTCCCCCCCCCCCCCCCTCCTTTTCCCCCTCTTCTCTTCCTCTTCTTTTCCTCTTCCTTGCCTCTCTCTTCACCCCGTTTTCCTTCCTCTCCTTCGCCATCCCTCCCTTTCGTTTTTAGCTCACCGGCCTCTCCATCCTCCTAAATCTTTCTCCTCCCTCTCTGTTCTTCCTCATCCTAACCTCTCCCTTCCTTCCGCTTTCTCCCTTCCACGTCCCACCTCTTCCTTCTCCCCTTCTTTCCCCTTACCTTCCCATCTTGCTATCTCTCCCTCTCTCCATCTCTCATCCCCTTCCCTCTTCCTCCTTTCTTCCTTCTCTCTCAGTATCTCTTCCCTTAATATCACCTCCGTGCCCTGTCCCTCTCCCTCCCTTTCCCTATATATATATATATATATATATATATATATATATATATATATATATATATATATATATATGCTTATATATATGCATATAAATCAGAAGTAAGAAATGATCTACTAATATATGAACCTTAAAAAAAAAGAGTAGCAACCTTTGATGATAAATGTTAGTCTCAAAACACGAAATTAAATTGAGGTCAATCAGGAATGTCAAAAAAATCATGTGATTTATGCCGTGGTTGTCAAGTGCCATGCCTGCCCCGTGCCAGATTTGGTGTGTTTTTTTCGCTTCATCGATTTTTCTTTTTATTATTTGATTTGTTTTATTATTATTATTATCAATATTATTATTACTATTAGCATTGTTATTTATTTTATTATAATTATCATTATTATTATTACTATTATTATTGTTATTATTATTATCATTATTATCATTATTATTGTTATTATTATTATTATTATTATTATCATTATTATCATTATTTCTATTATTATCATTTTCATTATTATTATTGTTATTATTATTATTATTTTTATTA
>NC_061826.1:36884573-36887073 GCF_019202785.1 Penaeus chinensis | reverse complement strand
AGAGAAACAGACAGTCAGAGAGAGAGAGAGAGAGAGAGAGAGAGAGAGAGAGAGAGAGAGAGAGAGAGAGAGAGAGAGAGAGAGAGAAGAGAAACAGACAGTCAGAGAGAGAAAGAGAAAAGAGAAACACACACACACACACACACACACAGAGAGAGAGAAGAGAAACAGACAGTCAGATAGAGAAAGAGAGAAACAAACAGACAGAGAGAGAGAGAGAGAAGAGAAACAAACAGACAGAGAGAGAAAGAGAGAAGAGAAACAGACAGAGAGAGAGAGACGCAAGCGACGCAAGAGCAAGAGCAAGAGCCTGAATGAAGAAAGAGACGGCAGGGTCCGGCGGAGCGGAGGACAGGAGAGAGGAGTGGCCGGCATTATCCAAGATGAATGCCTTCGGTCAGCTTGTGTTCTGTACGAGATTCAGAAGAACACCGCTTCTGTAGGAGTTCAGAGGGAGGTCTTCATTTAACCTCTTCGCTCGAGGAAAAAAAAAAAGCAAAGTGAAAGAAAGAGAGAGAAAAAAAAAAGGAAAATAAAAAAGGATAGAAAAAAATTAAAGAGAAGAGCATAATATTGTGTGGAGAAAAAAAACAAAAAAAATGTGGATTATGTATTATGAATATAAAAAAGGAAAGAAGAAGAAGAAGAAGAAGAAGAAAAAAAAAGAAAATCTGGTGCTGTATCGACTTTAAGGAAACATACTTAAGGGTTATTCAGAGATGACAAAAAAAAAAAAAAAAAAAAATCTTGAAATGGTCTAAAGGGGACAAAATACAACTTTCTGACATATATCTTTTTATTTATTTATTTATTTTTTATTTTTTGAAGGGGGCGGGAAATAATGTTTAAATTCACTAGTAGGCATAACCACCTTATCTTGATTAATCATTAATTTGTTATTATCATTTCCAGCCAATGCATCTGTAAACTTTAAAGATTTAATGACGGATCCGACATGATGTAGTTATTTAACCTCAAAAAAGAAAAGAAAAAGAAAACAAAAACAAAAACAAAAACAAAATAATAATAAAATCTAGAAATATCATCAACGAGAAAGTCCTTCACAAGCAAAGGACAAAAACACGAGTCGAGGAAAATATCTTATATTACTCAAACCCACTTCTAGAGCTAGCAGATCACAGAGTACTGTCATGATGAAATGCGACTTTTATTTGACTTCTCTGTTGAAAAGGGATATCCAAGTATCTTCTTTATTGGGTACGTGCAACGAGTTATACATAACGCAACTGCTGGAGTGATTTAGAACGGGGGAGATGTGGACAGTGTACTGCGTGGGGAGGGAGGGAGGGAGGGAGGGAAGGAGGGAGGGAGGGAGGGAAGGAGGGAGGGGAGGAAGGGAGAGAAGGAGGGAGGGGAGGAAGGGAGGGAAGGAGGGAGGGGAGGAAGGGAGGGAGGGAGGGAGGGAGGGAGGGAGGGAGGGAAGGAAGGAGGCAGGGAGGGAGGGAGGGAAAGAAGGAGGCAGGGAGGGAGGGAGGGAGGGAAGGAGGGAAGGAGGGAGGGAGGGAGGGAGGGAGGGAGGGAAGGAGGGAAGGAGGGAGGGAGGGAGGGAAGGAGGGAGGGAGGGAGGGAGGGAGGGAAGGAAGGAAGGAGGGAGTGTAAGAGAGAGACAGACAGACAGATATATATATATATATATATATATATATATATATATATATATATATATATATATATATTGAGAGAGAGGGAGAAGGAGAGAGAGAGAGACAGAGACAGACATTAAAACACACAGACCCACAGACAAAGAGAGAGGCAGAGGCACAGACAAAGAAGAAGATACCGATGTTTACGAAATGAAAAAAAAAAAAAAAAAAAACATAAAAAAAACTAATATAAATAAATCTAAAAAGCCCTTAATCCTCGCCCGAAACAACGTGACAGCGAATCGCCTGACGTACTTCCGACAGCCAGCGGTGTGAGGGGGGGGGGGGGGGGAAAGGCACCAGGCGACAGGGGCACCGAGTCATCATCCTCCTCCTTTCCCTGAGCGTCCCTGCGTGATCCCCTTCCCAACGCAAGGGATTTTCTACCTTATGACGGGCCTCCTTAAGTCTTTTAAAAGGGCGATGACACGTGGAGTCCTTCTCGTCTGACGGAATTATAGGTCGGGTCGAAAGGGACATTGAGTGCGTTGCGGGGAGGGGGGGAAGGGAGGGGGGAGGGCGGGGGGAAGGGAGAAGGGAGAGAGGAGGGGAGAGGTGGAAGGAGAAAGAAGGGGAGGGGTGGTAGGAGGGGGGAGGGGAGAGGTGAAAGGAGAAAGGAGGGGAGGGGGGAGAGGAGAGGGGAGGGGAGAAGGGAGAGGGGAGGGGAGGGGGGAGAAGGGAGAGGTGAAAGGAGAAAGGAGGGGAGGAGTGAGAGGAGAGGGGAGGGGAGGGGGGGAGAAGGGAGAGGTGAAAGGAACAAGGGGGGGAGGGGGGAGAGGAGAGGGGAGGGGAGAGGGGAAGGGGGGGAGAAGGGAGAGGTGGAAGGAGAAAGGAGG
>NC_061826.1:36869573-36872073 GCF_019202785.1 Penaeus chinensis | reverse complement strand
ACAAAAAAACAGAATAAGCTGAGGATGGTTGGGTGGTGAAAGGGGGGGGGGGGGGTTGCCTAGGTTAAGGGGCAGGCTGAGGTGTTTGAAGATAGATAGTCACTCTGTATAATTGAATAATTTGATCTGTTTTACGTTTAGAGCGCTGTAATTCCAGTCAGTAGAGCGGCTGTCATGATTGCGTGTGTTTTTTTGTTTTTTTTTTTGTTTTTTTATGGTCATTAACGGGGATATTAGCATCATTATATTCCTTGTTTTAGCTTCGTTGCTGATGTTATTATCGTTGTCGTTATTTTTACTATTATCGTTTATATTGCTGTTACTTTCATTATCAGAATTTGTTGTAACACTTTTGTTATAGACATTTGTAAACTGTCTAACGGTTTGGTGTTACATTCTCTGCACATTATGCTGTTTCCTTATTCAATAAATATTTTATTTTATCAACAGCTCGATACACAGATAAGCTATCGGTTAAATAACACTTATATGATATTTTTTCTACTCTTCTGTCGACCTATACAATTATCTATCCAATTATTTCACTTTATATCATGCTAATCACTCATTTTATCTCCACCTGCCCTTCCTTCCCTCATTATCTCTCTCTCTCTCTCTGTTTCCCTTTCGTTCCCCGGCTTTCCCTCTCATCCACTGCACTTTCTCTCTCCTTTCTACCTTTCTCCTCCTCCACGTGCACTTTCCCCCATCATTATGTTTACAATTCGACCCTTAACTTTTAATTTTGTCTTTTGGAGGTTGTTCATTATTCATTAATTTGGCTGTCAAAAATGTATATAAAGACTACACGGTTTTATTTGTCCTTGAAAAATGTAAATTTATTCCGCTGTAGGTATTCCTTCTGTAATCTCTCCTTCTCTCTCTTTCTTTTCTCTACCCGTGTTTGTCTCTTTTCTTTCATTTCTCTTTTCTTTCTTTTTCTCTCCGTCTCTTCTCTGTTTTCTCTATCCCTCTCGTTCGTCTCTCTACGATCTTCCTGCTACCTTAATTTCCTCCTTCCACCCCTTTCGCTTTTCCTTATAAACACCGATCCAAAAATATTTATGACAAGCAAAAAATAGCAACAACAACACCCTTGCATTATTTTCGAAAATGTTTCCCCAAGTAATTGAACAACATAAGGAAAATGAAGCGTACAAACACAGCAAAATTTTCCACATACCCAGCGATACTTTCCAGTTAAAAAGAAGAAGAAGAAGGAGAAGAACAAGGAGAAAAAGAAAACATATAATGAAAAAAGCCAATTATAATAAAAACAAAAAAGGAAAAGAAAAAATATGGAAAAAAAACACGAAACTAGTATTCGCAAACCGCAGGCCTCCGCCGTTCGCTTATTCCGTTCAGAAATCTCTCTGTGAAGAGCAAAAATGCAACACCAAAGCGATTGTCTACAAATGTCTATAACGACAGTTATAGACATTTGTTATTATGATAGTGATAATAACAAGGAATATAATGATGCTAATAACCCCGTTAATGACCATTATAACACTTGCAACCACGACAGTCGCTCTACTGACTGGAATTACACGGCCAGAAGCGCCATAAACACAAAACAGATCAAATTGGACATTCTTCTTAGTGTCTTGGAACAGCCAGATCGACCCTAAAACCCACCCATTCGCCCTAATAATCCCTTATGTATAAGAACCACTTCCCTTTTCAAGTCCATATAGAAAGTAGGATCTCAACACACCGTTTTTTTTTTTGTTTTTTTTTCTTCGTGTAATCAAAGTGATCTTAATTTTCACTTGGTTTACCTCAAAACCCTACTTATCTACCTTGAATCACCACCGAAATCTACGGAACTGGTCCTTAGTCCACAAGCAATGATATATATCTTTAAATATGATCTCCTGTTGGTTATAACTACAGATATGGAGAGGGGGGGGGGGTATATATCTTTATATATGATCTTCTATTGGTTATAACTACAAATATGGTATCCACTTGCCTTTAGCTGCCACAAAATATAACCACAATCTATCCTCACCAAGCTTAATCATTCCAATCATCTATTTTTAGCCTCCAATCCTCTCTTTCCCAATCTGCCTAAACATCTCCTCCTTTGCCAAGCCCTAATCAACCGGTTCCTGAGCTGTGGTTGACTCGGACATAAATTTCGGTAACGGCACAAAGTCCTTTCGTGAAATCCTGTTAAAAAAAGAAAAAAAAGAAAAAAAAAAGAAGGAAAGGAATTAAAAGATAAACCGGGCTGACTACATAACTCTTTTTTATAAGTAATAACAACAAAGAACATAAAAACAAAAACAAAACAAGAACAAACTATTACATGTCTCCCAATCAAAACGATTACAAAACAAACAACCCCCCTCCCCCCCCAAAAAAAAAAAACGAAAAAAAAGAAAAAAAAGAGAGATAAAACAAAAACAAAAACACCATATCTTTCATACCCCAACCCACACCTCCATTCCCACAGCATCCAGCAGCCAATGAGCGGAGTCACGTCATGGCCAAA
>NC_061826.1:36842073-36859573 GCF_019202785.1 Penaeus chinensis | reverse complement strand
AGTGCCAATGATGGTGATAATATCTGCATCACCATTTTTAATCAAACCATCATTACTATCGGTACTATCGTAATTAACATTAATTAATAGAAATAAGCCATAATTACTAATAGATGACTCTATTAAAGACATAACTTCTTCCTCTCATCCCCCTCCCCTACTCAAAAAGAAAAAAAAGAAAAAAAAAAGGATGACAAAGAAAAAGCGAGTAAATGAAGTAAAGAAAAGCTTAGAAAATAGAATATAAAATAAAGAAAGAAAAAAAAAAGAGAAAAAAAAGAGAAAATAGTCTCCTTTGACTGGATGACGTTTTTTTCACCTTTCCCCCCATCATCTGCCTCCCTCCCTCCCTCCCCATCCCCTCCCCCTCCCCCTCTCCACCCCTCCCTCCCCATTCCCACTTGACTCCCTCCTTCTACCCCCCCCCCATCCCCCATCCCCCTTCCCCTCCCGACTTCCTCCTGAGACTCGTTACCGCATTCTAACATAATAACTAAAGAAGAACGAAAACGAGATGTGTCTGACTACGCAACAGGAGGATGGGGGGGAGGGGGGGAGGGGGGAAGGAGGGAGTAGAGAAGGAGGAGGAGGAGGAGGAGGAGGAAATGGAGGGAGGAAGGGGGAGGGAGGAAAGGGGGGGAGGAGGGACGGGGAAGGAGGGGGAAAAATGGAGGGGGGGGGAGGGGGGGGGAGAAGGGAAGGGGGAGGAAGAGGAGGAAATGGGGGAGAGGAGGGAATCAGGGAGAGGGGGAGGGGGAAAGGAAAGGAGGGGGGGGGAAAAAGGAAAATTAGGGAGGAGGGGGAATGCAGGGGGGGAGGAGGGGAGGAGAAATTGAGGGAGAAGGAGAAAAGGGAGGGGGAAAGAGGAGGAAGGGAGGAGGAGGGGGAAAGAGGGGGAGGGGGGGAGGAGAAAAGGAAAAATGGGGGAGAAGAGGGGGAGGGGGGGAAGGGGAGGGGGGGGAGGGGAGGGAGGAGGGAAGGAGGGAAGGAGAAGAGGAAAAAGGGGGGGGGAGGGGGGGAAAAAAAATGGAGAGGAAGAGGGAGGAGGAAAGGGTAGGAGGAGGAGACAAGGAGGGAAGTGGGAATGGAAAAAAGAAGGGGGAGAGAGAAAAGATGAGGGGGAAGGGGGGGAAAGGGGGGAAGGGGGGAAAGAGGAAAGGGGGGGAAGGACGGAAAGGGAATGGGGGAGGGAGAGGAGGGATGAAGGAGAAATGGGGGAAAAAGAATTTTGAAGAGGGGAGGGGCGGTGGGGGAAAAAAGGGGGGGGGGGGGGGGGGAAATGGGTGGAGTGGGGGGGAGGGGGAATAGATAAAGGGAAGGAGCGCGGGGGGAGAAGACCGGGAACAAATTTAGGAAAAAAAGATGGAAAAAGAAAAAAAAGGAGGAAAAGAAAAAGAAATTTGGACGAGAAGGAAAGATGTAAAAGGAGAGAAGATGAAAAAAGGAAATGTATCCTACGGGAAACAAAAATCCCCCCCCCCCCCCCAACACACAAAAAAAAAAGAAAAAAAAAGAAAAAAAAAAGAGGAGAGAGAGAGAGAGAGAGGGAGAAGGGGGGGGGGTAAAAAAAAGGCTGAGATTCCTGTCATAAACTTATAAAAGGAACACACATGCAAATTTTGAATCGGTGAGCGCACTGAACGTGTATTAAGGGAAAAAAAGGATGTAATCTTTCTCCGAATACCCTAAAACGGGATCCCACTAACGGCCATTCTACAAGAAAACTTTCTAAAAAAATCCCCGCTCGTTTTTTGGCGTGGGGGGAAAAGGGGGGAACGGAGGAAGGGAGAGAGAAAGGGGAGGGAAGGAGAGAAGGGGGGGGGGGAGGTTAAGGGGGGGGACGGGGAAGGGAGGGGAAATGTGGAGAGGGGGAAAATGAAAGGAGAAAGTAAAAAATGGGGTTTGGGAAGAAAGGGTTTTTTAAGATTTATAAAGGGGAGGAAAAAAAAAAAAGAGGGAAAAGAAATTATAAGATAAAAAAAAAAAAAACATAGGGTATGCTTTAAAATATAATATATAATATTAATATATTTATATATATATATTATATATATATATATAAAAAATTATATATTTTTTATAAAATATAATATATATTATAGAGAGAGAAGAGAGAGGGGAGGAGAGAAAGAGAAGAGAGAGAGGGAAAGGGAGGGGTAGGGGGGGGGGGGGGGAAAGAAGAAAGGAGAGAAGAAATAAAAGAGAAGAGAAAGAGAGAGAGGGGAGAGGGGAAGAGCCCGGGACAGAAAGAACAGAAAGAGAGCAAAGAATGATAAGCAAAAAAGAAGAGAAAAATTTTGGCGGGGAGCAAGGTGAAAAAAAATTTGAGAGGGAGCAACGTATAGGGAGAGGGGGGGGGGGGGGGGGAGGGGGGGGCAAAGGGGGGGGGAGGGGTGGGGGGGCGTGGGGGGAGGGGGGGGAGGGAAAAGGGGGTTTACCTTTGGGGATACACTTCTCTTGCTCCCCAGGCAATCTTTCCTGTCTTTACGGATGTCTCGGCCCGGTCTTTTTTGTCAGGGGGTTCATTGTCAAGCTTCGCGCCCGGTGGTTTCTTGGTAATTTTTCTTTTTAATGCGTGTTTCATGCCCAAGTGAGGGGGTTTTTTTTAATCAATAAATATATTATATATTATATATTTTATTAATAATATGTAATACTATATATATAAATATATATATAAAATTTAAAAATAAAAAATATATATTTTACTGTAATACTACAACATACATACACACACACACCCCACACACACACACACACAAACCCCACACACAATATAAAATTTTATATATATATAAATATTTTAGATAATATATGTATTACATATATATTTTTTTTTAATATATAGATTATATGTAAATATACTACAACCACACACACACACACACACACACACAACAACCACACACGCATATTATAAAAATAAAAATATATTATATTTTATTATATTATACTAAACACAAAATATATTATATATATATAATTTTTATTAAAATATATATATATATAAAATTATACAATATTTATTTTTTAAACATATATATTTTATTATATATATAAAAATATATATATTAATAAAATTTTTTATATATACATATATATAAAATACTTTACAACACCACAAACAACACCAACACACACCCACCCACACACACCATATATAAAATATATATATATATTTTATAAAATATATATATTTTATATTGTGTGGGGTGGGGTGTGTTTTGGGTTGGTTGGGTGTGCTGGTGTGTTGTGTGGTGCGTCTGTGGTTTAAGTGGTGTGTGTGGTTGAATTTGTGTGTGGTGTGTTGTGTGGTTTTTTGTGTGGGGGTTTTTATATTTTATTATATATTTTAATATACAATATAACATATTATAAATTAAAAAATAAAAAATAAATATTTATTATTTTAAAAAAATGTGTTGTGTGGTGTGTGTGTGTGTGTTTGTGTGGTTTGGTGTGGGGTGGGTGTTGTGTGGTGCGCCGCCGCGCGTGGTGTGTAAAAAAAATATATTAAGTTTAATATATTTCAAAAAAATTTTAAAAAATGGTAATAAAAATTTTTAATAAAAATATATTAAAAAATTTTATATTGTGTGTGTGTATAAAAATTGTATAAATATAAAATAATATATAAGATATAATTAAAAAAACATAATACAACCCCCCCACCCCCCCACCCCCCCCCCACCACACCCCACACCCCCCCACAAAAAAAAAAAAAATAAACATACATACATACAAAAACACACAACACAACACACAAACACACACATACTATTAAAATATATTTTATAAATATTTATATATAAAATATAAGAAAAATATATATATAAAAAAAATTATATTTTTCTAAATATATAAATATATTATATATTTATTTGAGTGTGTGTGTGTGTGGTGTGTGTGTTGAATAATTATATATTAATTTATATATAAATATAACAATACAATATATAAAATATTTTTTAAATTTTAAATATATAATTATATATATATATATAATATTATATATAATAAAAAAAATATTTTTAATAATCTGTTTTGCATGCAAGAGGGTGCCATTAATATATTTTATATATAATATATATATATAATATTTATTTCATATATATATATATATTATTATATAAAATATAATATATAGATATAATGAAATGTATATACATACACCACATACACACCCCACACACACACACAACACACACAACCCAAAAAATATTATATATATATATATATATATTATATATATATATTATTTACATATATATTAATTTAATAAGATATATATTATATAAAATAATACACACACACACACACACACACACACACACACACAACACACCGCATATAATAATATAAAAAAAAATAAAATATATATATATTATTATATATAATACACACTATATGTATAAATAAAATATATATATAATATATACATATATATAATTATATATTTTATATACAATTGTATTTATATACACATATATAAATATATATAATATTATAATATATTTTAATTATAAAAATATATATATAAAAAAATGTGTAATTTTACATTTTATATATAAAACCCATACACACACACACAAAATACACACAACACACACACACACACACACACACACCAATATATATATATATATTATATAAATATATTAATTTATATTATATTGTTGTGTGTGTTTTTGGGGGTGGGGGTTTGGGGGTGCGTTGTGTGGGTTTTGGGTTTTGCGTCGGTGTGAAATTTGTTTGTGTGTGTGTGTGGGTTGTGGTGTGTGGGGGTGTGTGTGTGATTTAATTTTTATATATATATATAATATAATATAAAATACTTTAAAATTTTTTATATATATAAAATATATACATTGTTTGGGGGTGTGTGGGGGGTTGGTGTGTGTGTGTGTGTTGTGTTTGTGTGTGTGGTTTTTTGTGTGGTTGGTTTCCGGGGCGCGCCGTGTTTGTTATTTATATTAAAATTTTAATATATCAAACATACCAATGGTGTAAATATATATATATATTTTAATATATTATATATATTTATGTGTGTGTGTAAAATATGTGTATATAATATTTTAAAAATATATATGATTATATTTATATACAACAACATACACACACACCACACACACCACCCACACACCACAACCCACACACCATATATATATATATATATAAAATATACATACTAAAAATAAAACATACACACACACCACACAACACCCCACACACACACATATATATATATATATATATATATAAATTATATATATGCATAAAGTATAATTATATTTTTTAATTTTATATATATTTTATAAAAATATTGTGTGTGGGGGGTGGTTTTGGGTTTGTGGGGTGTTTGGGGTGTGGGGTGTTATAAAATATTTATATAATATATTTATATATATATAACATTTCTATTTTATTAATTTATAAAATAATATATATATATATTATCTATATATATAATTATTGTTTGTGTTTGGGTTGTGGGGTGTGTGTGTGTATATATATATATATATATATATATATACATAATATATTATTTTATATATATTATATTATTATATATATTATAATATATAAATATATATATATATATATTATATATAATATTTGGGGTTTTGTGTGTGTGGTTTTTTGTATTGTATTTTGTGCGGGGTTTTTGTGGTGTGTTGTGTTTTTTGTTTTTGTTGCGTGTGTGGTGTTTTGTGTTGTGTGTGGGGTTGTGTTGGGGTTTGGACTAAATATTAATTATCAATTCATAAATATTTAATATAAAATACCCCCAATTGGTTATTTAATTTTAAATATAAAATAAAAATATAGATCTATTTCCTAAAAAATTATTAATTAAAAAATTAAAATATAATTAAAGTTGATAATATATAATATAAAAATATCATTATATGTAATGCATACATACATGCACACCCCCCACCACAACCCACAATATATATATACCCACAACAATAAGAAGGGGGGGGGTGGGGGGGGGGGGGGGGGGGAGATCCCAAAGGGGAAACAGCCGGGAAAAGCCCCCCGCTCCTACAGGTTCGCTAATCCTTCCCCCCCCGGATCCCCGGCCCGGGGCCCACCTCCCGCGGGCCTCCGGGGTCCTGCCCGGGGGGGGGAAAAAGGGGGAAGGGGAAGGAAAGGGGGAGAGGGGGGGGGAGGGGAGAGGGACGGGGGGAAAGGGGGGAGGAGAGGGAAAAAGGGGGGGGGATGGGGGGGATAAGGGAAGAGGGGGGGGAGGGGGGGGGGGGGAGGGGTAGGGGGGAGGGGGGGAAAAAGCGGGGGGGGTTTGGGGGGGGGGGGGGGGGTGAGGGACCCCCCCAAATTCCCTTTTCCCCCTTTTTGTCTTAGGGGAAAAAAGGGAAGGGGGCCCCGGAAGAGGAGGGGGGGGGGGGGGGGGGCGGGGGGGGGGGGGGGGGGGAGGGGGGGGGGGAAAGACTCTTTCCCTTTCTTTTGATTTTGAAGGGTAGGGCCCCGGGCGGGGAGGGGGGGTAAATGGAATGTCTTTTTCTCCCTTTTTTTTTACGAATTAAACGGAAAGGGAGCGGCCTCCCTTCGTCAGGTAATGAGGCCCTTTTCTGCCCGGGCACGTGCCCCCGGGAAGTGGCAGGGAATAAATGATGGGGCCTTTAATATATATTTTGTTTATTATATATTAATATATATATAATTTATATATATGTAAGTATTTATATGTATTTTAAAATATATATATATGTTATTATATATATTATGTTATATTAAAATATATATATTTATATGTATAGGTTATATGTAGGTATTATATATAAGGGTTTATATTATATATATATATATTTTATATATATATATATTTATATTTAGTGTGTGTGTAGGGTGTTTGTGTGTGTGTGGGTGGGTGTACTATAAAATCTATAATTCTTCGCTCTCTTCTGTCTTCGCTAATGGGTCTCTCATGCTTTTCTCTCTTCTCCTCTCTCTCCCTTATTTCTCTCGCTCCTCCTCTCTCTCTCTTATATATATATAATTATATATATATATATTTAATCCACATATAAAATATACATATATATACATATTTTATACATAAAATAACCATTATATACATATAATAATATAATACATATTATTACATATTTTTCCCTATATATACTATATATATACATATTTTAAAACATATTTTACACACACACCTCAACAAATATATACACATATAAAAAAAATAAGTAAATAAAAATGAAAAAAGAGAAATAAACCAAAACACAAAAAAAAAAACCCAATCCCCCCACAAACACAAAAATTTTTTCCAGAAAAAAAAAAAAAAAAACCCATCTTTTACGCTTCTGTGCAACATCTTCAACACAGACACACAGCAACCCCGCCCTTCCCTCGCCCACGGCCGCCCGCCCTCTTGCCCCCGACCAGGGCGTGGTGATTTTCAGTGATGGAACCGAGATCTTAATCGAGAGGGCCCGGCGACTTCCCCCCAAATCTGTCATGACTCGGGCGCTCTGGCTTTCGGGCGTCATAATGGGGGGCTTTGGCTTTTCCTTTTTTTGGGTTTGGGATGAAGGATCGGGGGGGGTTTGTAGATGTTGTCCTGGGGTAGGGGGAGAAGGGGAGAGGGGGGAGGGGTGGTGGGGGTTGGGGGGGGGTGGGGGGGGGGATGGGGTTGTGTGGGGGTTTGGGTTGGGGTGGGGTTTTAGTTGGGGGGGGGGGGGTGTTGGTGTGGTGGGTGGGAGGTGTTTTTGTTTGTGGTGTGGGTCGGTTTGTGTTTTTGTTTTTTGTGTGTTTTTTTTTTGTTGTTTTTGTTGTTTTGTTTGTTTATTAGTATATATTTTTGGTGTTTTTTTTTTTTTTTGTTTTTTTTTTTTTTGTTATTAATATGATTTTAATTTTTTTAGTGGACCAACATGATCGTCTTTACATTTTGACGGCTCCTTTCTTGTGTTTTTGCAGGAATGTGTTTCTGGGACTTCCTTATTTGGGGGTGTTGCTTGCGCTAGGACTGCCATAGTTTCCGGTTGAGGTCTGGACCGGCGAGGAAGGTCTCGTGTTGCGTTCAAGGAGCCGTTTGCTTGTTTTGGGCTAAACATAAAGGTCAGTGGGCTCATGTTGGATTGAATGAGATCGGGTAAAGTGGTTGGTGAGTGAATGCATGAGATCGCACGGGCCTGTGATTTTGATGGTTATGGAGGTTCGGGATGGGCATCTTAGGGTCGGCAGCTGTTTGGCGTGGACTCCGGTCGATCGTTATTTTTGGATTAGGTAGGGTTTAGTGCTTATATGATTGTTTTTTTTGGTATTATAGTTTGTGTAAATGAATTTATATTTCCTTCTTTAGCTGAAATGGTGGATGGATATAAAGAAGTCAAGCAATAATACACGCACACGCACGCACACTCGCTCTTTTCTCTCTCTATCCTCTGCCTGACTCTCCTAATCTCTATCTCTCTCTCTCTTCTCCTCACTCTCTCTCTCTCTCTCTCCCTCTATTCTCTCTCCTCTTCCTCTCTCTCCTCTCTCCTCTCTCTCCTCTTCTCTCATTTCCTCTCCTCTATAGCTTCTCTCTCTCTCTCTCTCTCTCTTCTCTCTCTCCTCTTCTCTCTTTCTCTCTCTCTCTCTACACCTATCTCTCTCTATTATTATCCAGATCTCGTTCTCTACCTATCTACCTATTAATCTATCACTTTCAACTCCGGCTCGCGGAACAAGGCAGGCGCAACCGCGGCCCCTCAACCCCTTTTCCCCTCACGTCGTGTGACAAATGTAGAGAAAAGGTAGGAAGGGAGGATAGGATGAAAAATGAAATAACGAGCGATTTTAATTCCACGCGATCTGAGGTTATGCATTTGGGCGTCGTTTCGAAATGGTAATTGCATATCTTTGCATTGGGGACATAATGATTTCTTTTGCGGCATACACGTCATACCTGCACGTGGAGAACACAGGAGGTAAGTGCATCCGAGAACAGGGGTGATCAAGGTGCAAATGTTGCAATATTGGGGATGACGGGTGGGAGACAGAGAAAAGGAGAACGGTGCGCTGAACATGTGTGTCTGTATTCGTCGAGGGGTGTTCGTTGGGGTAAACGTGGTCGTTCTCGGCTCTCGCGTCCAGAGCATGTTGCTGTGTCGTTTGGCGTTTTGGTTGTGGGATCGGGAGGAGCGGCCCTCCGTCATCTCTTTGTATTTTTTCTGCTGCGCCTCTTTTAATTGATCTCGTCATTCTCTGTCCCTCTACCTCTCTTGCGCTTCTTCTCCAGCCCTCGCCCTGCCCTGCTCCCAGCGCGGCTCCCTTCCCTCTCCCTCTCTCGCCCCTCCTTCATCCTCACTCCCCCGTCCCATCCCACCATCCATCCATCCCTTTTCCCTCTCTCTCCTGGCCCTCCCCCTCCCCCTCCAGTCCCTCCGTCCCTCCCTCCCTCTCCCTTCTTCACTTTCTCCTCCCCTCCCCTCCCTCCCCCCCCCTCTCTCTTATCCTCCCCCCCTCCCCCCCCCCCCCCCCCTCCTCCCTCCCTCTCTCTCCCCCCCTCCCCCCCCCCCACGCCTTCCTTCCCAATTTCTTTTTTTTTCCTTCTCTATTTCTCGGCCTCCCCTCCCCTCCCCCTCCAACCTCCCTCCCCCCCTCTCACCCTTCTCTCTCCCCCCCCCCCCTCCCCCCCTCTCTCTCTCTCTTCGCCCTCCTCCCTCCCACCTTCCCCCTCCTCACCCTTTTCTCCCTCTTTTACCCTCCTATCCATCTACTCACCCTCTCATCTCCCCACGCACCTTCCCCTCTCACTCTTCCTCCTCCCCTCCCAACCCTCTCCCACTCTCTCCCCCTCTCTCACCCACGCCACACCACCCTCCACCCTCCCTTCCACCCCTCTCCCCTCTCTCTCCCTCTCCCTCCCTCCCACACCCCTCTCTCCTCTACTCTCCCACGCACCTTCCCTCTCTCTCGCCTCCTCCCTACCCTCTCCCTCCCCTCCCCCCCTTCCTCCCTCTCCCTCTCTCTCCCAAGCCCCTTCAGCCATATTCAGGCACGCGCACAAGGACAGTCTCTAATGCCGTTACCCTTCAGGGGTCCCTCCAGGGGGAGTTTCTGAGGCTCTAAAAATAGGACCGGAAGGATCCGTATTAGGAAGGAAGGGGTTCAACCTTGGGTAACAAAGAGGGGACGTTGGTAGGGGGGGATGTTGGGGAGGGGGGATTCGGTGGCAGCTTGGGGGATCAGGGGGGATAGTGGGGGTCAAATAACTATAGGTGGGGCTTGAAGGGAAAGGGGCCTGGGAGGAGGGGACTCGGGGCAAGGTCGTGAGCGTGCGGTGATTATACGGCGAAAGAGGTTGACGAGGTGAGGGTATTAGGGGAAGGGGTGAAGGGTTGAGGGCGGAGGTGGTTGTGGGGTTGGGGTTTTTAGGAAAGGGGAGGGGATAGGGAGGGATGGGGTGGGGGGGGTGGGGAATTGGGTGGGGGGGGAATGGGGGGAGGACTAGGGTAAGGGGGACGGGGTCTTTTGGGTAGAGGTTAGGGGGAGGGGAGGAGGTGGTATCTTTGGGGGTGGGTAGGGTAATGAAGGAGCTTTATGGGCATTTGCTGTTTGCTGTTTGGGTGTTTTGTTTGTTTTGATAATCTTCCTTTCATCCGTATGTGTTATGTATTATTTCATCCCTCATCTTCTCGCCCTCCCCTCTCTCTCTCTTACCCTCATCTCTCTTCTGGGTTCTCTCCTCTCTCTCGTCTCTGTATCCCTCTCTCTCTTCTCTCTCCTCTCTTCTCTTCTCTCCTCTCTATCTCTCTCTACTCTCTGTATGTCTGTTCTCCCCTATCTCCCTCTCCTCTATTATCTTCTATCTATTATCTCTGTCTTACAAACTCAAAAACATGAACACTCTCACTCTCGCTTTGTGTTCGGTGTCCCACGTAATTAAACTCCTTCTTCTATCCGACTCCGCTTCGCTAGTTTTATATGTTACTCGTGCCGACGCAGTGATTGTATATCCTCTGAATTTATCGCTTTCTCCTAGTCTGTTGTCTCAAGTCGTGCGCTGTCTCGATTCTCTGTCGTACGGGTCCATATAGTCTTCCTCGGTCCTTCCCATATTCAGGTGCATCGGCGTAGACTATAGAGGTATTAGGCCTGGAAGAAGGAGGAGCCATTGAGTAGTTAGTCCGAATCTCCGCTCGTATCTCTATTTGAATGATCCTACTTGTAGAGATGTCGCGCTAGGGCACTCTATCTGAGGTTTGAGTATAGGACTAGGAAGTAAAATTTTAATGATTTGAGCCGGGGAACAGAGAAGAGATGAAGTCAGGACATCTTATTTTAACCCCCCCCCCCCCCACCACCCTACCCATCAGCCTTCCTCCCTGTAAATACCAAACAAATGAAAATAAATAATGTAGAGAAGAGAACGAGAAGAAAGGAAGAGGGAAAGGAGAAAGAAGAGAAAGAGGAATGGGTGAGAAGGAGAAAGGACAGGAAGAGAGAAAAGGGGATAAGAGGGGAAAGAGGAAAATTGATAACGGAAAAAAAAGTATAAAGAGGGATAAAGGAGGAGAAAGGGAGAAAAGGGGGGGGGGCGAAGGGGAGAGATAGAAGGGAAATAGAAAAGAGACGAATTGAAGAAAGGAATAAGAAAAAAGAGGCGACGAAGGAGAGAGTGGAAACGAAGGAAGGAAGAAGAAAGGAGAAGGGAGAGAGAAAGAACGAAGGAAGGAGTGAGAAAGAAGGAACGAAGGAGGAAGGAAGAGAGAGGAAAGAAAAAGAGAGAGAGAAAAATAATCGAGAGGATGCGAAAGAGAGAGGAAGAAAGGAGAAAGAAAGGAGGAAGAAGGATGGAGGAAAATGAGATTATTGAAACTCCTCTGTTGTGGCGATGCTGCATTATGCGACCGTCATACACACACGCACACACATACACACACACACAAACGCATATGTACATATACACAGTCTCACACAAATACATGCATAATACTCTCTCTCCTGCTTTCTCTTTCTCTCTCTCTCTCTCTCTCTCTCTCTCTCTCTCTCTCTCTCTCTCTCTCTCTCTCTCTCTCTCTCTCTCTCTCTCTCTCTCTCTCTCTCTCTCTTTCTCTCTCTCGCTCTCTCTCTCTCTCTCTCTCTCTCTCTCTCTCTCATTTTTATTATTACTACTTGCTTACCTATGCTGTAGGTAGGTTTTAGCTTACCTGTCTACAAACTTACTGACATATCTATGTACTTACCTTCCGACCTACATAGCAACTACATACCGACCTGTCTACATACCAATATCGGTAACCTATCACCTAACCTACTTACCTAAGAACTTATGTACCTACCAACCTACCTATCTACATACTTACCCATCAACCTACCTGCCTGCCTACCTACCTACATACTTACCTATCAACCTACCTACCTGTCTGCCTACCTACATACATATTCATCAACCTACCTACTTGCCTGCCTACCTATCTGTCTACATACTTACCATCAACCTACTTACCTACTTACCTACATACTTATCCATCAACCTACCTACCTACCTGTCTACATACCAATCAACCTCGCATTAGGGAAACCTACCTACATACACACTTACCCATTAACACACCCGCCTGCCTGCCAACCTGTATACTTACCCATCACACTACCTACCTGCCTGCCTACCTACATACACATTTACCCATCACCCTACCTACTTGCCTGCCTACCAACATACCAATCAACCTCGCATTGGGCAAACCTACCTACCTACCTACCTACTTACATACATACATACTTACCCATCAACCTACCTACCTAGCAGCCTACCTACCTACCTATCTATCTGCCAATCTACTTCCCCATCTACTTACTCCCACACACACCTGCACGTTTGTTTGTCATTGCACACTCACCAGTAAATTTCTTTGTTCAAAGTCCTCTCTCTCTCTCTCTTTCCCTTTTTTTCTTTTTCTTTTTTTTCGCTATACACCTCTCACGAGTATAAATATATAATTTAGTTATTCATTATTATTATTATTGTTATTATTAATATTATCATTATTATCATTATTGTTATTATTATTATTATTTATATTGCTTTTATAATTAATATCATTATAATTATTATTATTATTATCATTATTGTTATTATTACTATTATCATTATTATTTATATTGCTTTTAATTATTATTTATATTGTTTCATTTCTTTATTCTGTTTCGTTTTGCTTTTTTTTGCTTGCCCCACACCCCCCACCCCCCCACAGAGAGAGAGAGAGAGAGAGAGAGAGAGAGAGAGAGAGAGAGAGAGAGAGAGAGAGAGAGAGAGAGAGAGAGAGAGAGAGAGAGAGAGAGAGAAAGAGGAAGCAGGAGAGAGAGTGTTATACATGTATGTGTGTGAGATTACGTATATGTACATGTGCGTATGTGTGTGTGTGTGTGAGTTTGTGTGTGCGTGCGTGTGTGTGTGCGTGTGTGTGTGTGTGACGATCACATAACATCTCCTTCCCCCTCCCCTTCCCCCTCTTCCTTCCCCTCCCCTTCCGCATCCCCCACCCTTCCGCCTCCCCCTCCCCCTCCCTCCCCTCCCCCCTCCCTTCCCCTTCCCCCTCCCCACCCTTCCTCCTCCCCCTCCCTCTCCCCCTCCCCCTTCCCTCCCTTCCTCCTCCCCCTCCCCCACCCCTCCCTCTCCTCCCCCCCCTCCCCCTTCCTTCCCCTTCCTCCTCCCTTCCCCTCCCTTTCCCCCCTCTCCCTCCCTTCCCCTCCCTTCCCCTCCCCCCCACCCCTTCTTCGTAAGCCCAAAGTAGCCCCCCCGGGCACGAAAGTCTCCCTTAGTGACAAAGCCCCAATCTCGGAGTCTTTGCTTTACGGTTTGTTGGGGGGGGGTTTCCGGGGGGTGGGGGGGGGAGAGGGGGGGGGGGGGGTGGGAAGGGGGGGGGGGGGGGGTGGGGATAGGGGGAGAGGGAGGGAGGGGGGGAAAATGGAAAAGGGGGGGAGGAGAGGGTGGGAAAGGGGGGAGAGGAGGGGGAGGAGGTGGGGGGGGAGGGGGGGGGGGGGGGTGGGGGGGGGGGGGGTGGGGGGGGGGGGGAAACGGGGGGGGGGAGGGGGGAAGGGGGGGAAAAGGGGGGTGGGAGGGGGGGGGGGGGGGGGGGGGGGGGTTGTGGGGGGGTGGTGGAGATGTGATGGAAGGGAAAATTTGGGAGTGGGGGGATGGGATGGGGGGGGTAGTTTGAAAGGAAAGGGTTTTGGGGGGGGGGGGGGGGGTGGAGGTAGGGGAAGGGGGTTGGTGGGATGGGCGAGGGGAGGGGGGGGGTTGGTGGGGGAGGAAAAGGGGGGGGGGAGGGGTAGGTGAGGGGGTGAGAATGGGGACTGGGAGGGGGATGGTAAGAGAGAGTAGGTAGTGGGAAAAGGGGGGAAATTGAAAAGTGGGGAAGGGGGAAGGGGTTAAAGAGAAGGAAAAAGGTGAGGGGGGGGAAGGGAAAAAGGGGAAAGGAAGGGCAGAGAAGGAAAGGAGAATAAGAGATAAGATAAATTAAGAGAAGAGAGAGGGAAGGGAGGAAGGGCAGGAGGGGATAAGGAAAGGGGAAAGAAAAAGACAAGGTATGTATGTATGTCTGCATAGCTATCTACGTGTAATTATCAATATATTCACTAATTCACTCTATTCATTTATGTAAATACAGAAGCTTGTTTGGAGCTATCGATATATCAGAATATTTATACATATTATCTCCCCAATTATCGAGTTATCTGTATATATGATAATTTATCTATTCATTCACCAGGGACTGTCGATGTTCTAATAATGGGATTTCTAATAGATAGCGAAGGAAGGAGTTCCTATTCCATTTAGTCTCTTTCCACCTCTTTGTGTGTCTGTCTGTCTGTCAGTCCGAGGAGTGTCTTTCTCTCTCTCTCTCGCTGTCTCTCTCTCAC
This sequence comes from Penaeus chinensis, assembly GCF_019202785.1. NCBI lineage: Eukaryota > Metazoa > Arthropoda > Malacostraca > Decapoda > Penaeidae > Penaeus > Penaeus chinensis. Next base: position 36,844,681 of record NC_061826.1, on the reverse strand, counting down.
TGTCTCTGTCTCTGTCTCTGTCTCTCTGTCTCTCTGTTTCTCTCTCTCTCTCTCTCTCTCTCTCTCTCTCTCTCTCTCACACTGTTTCTGTCTCCGTTTCTGTCTCTGTTTCTCTCTCTCTCTCCTCTCTCTCTCTCTCTCTCTCTCTCACTTCTCTCCTCTCTCTCTCTCTCTTTCTTCTCTTTTCCTCTCTCTGTCTCTTTCTCCCTCTGTGTCTTTCCTCCTCTCTCTCTCTCTCTCTCCCTCCTCTCTCCTCTCTCACACTCTCTCTCTCATCTCTCTCTCCCCCTCTCTCTCTCCTGTATGTCTTATGTTACTTACTTATGGTATCTAGTATCTATATGTACTGTAAAATTCATTCAAATAACCTAATGGAATTAAGCATTTTGAATTTGACTTTTCTCTCTCTCTTTCTTTCTCTCTCTCCTCCTACCCTTTCCTCTCTCTCTCGCTCTCTTTCTCTCTCTATCTATCTCTATCTTACCTCTCTTTATTTCTTACTCTCTTTTCTTCCCCTTCCCCCTTCTTTCTCTCTTCTCTCCCTCTCTCTATATCTCTTACTCTCATTCCATCCTTCCCTCCCCTCTCCCCCCCTCTCTCTCTTCCTCTCTCTCTATCTCTTACTCGCATTCCGTCCTTTCCTTCCCCTTTCTCCTCCCCCCCCCCCTCTCTCTCTCTCTCTCTCACTGTCTATGTCTCTCTCTCTTTCTCTCTCTCTCTCTGTCTCTTTCTCTCCCTCTTGTCTCTCCCCCACCCCCCCTCTCTCTCTCTCTCTCTCCTCTCCCCTCTCTCTCTCTCTCTCACTCTCTCTCTCTCTCTCTCCTCTCTCCCCCCCCCCCCCCCTCTCTCCTCTCTCCCCTCTATCTCTGCCTTTACTCGCATTCCGTCCATCCTTTCCCCCTTCTCTCTCTCTCCTCTCTCTCTCTCTCACCCCCTCCCCCCTCTCTCAGTGTATGCATTCACACACGTTCGCGTAAATACACTCGGCCCTTCCCTCTTCCCCCCTTCACTTCACATTTAATGACCAACATCAAATGAACTGTTCTGTATCTGCGTTTCTTTTAAATGTCATCTTGTGTTCCTTCATCTCCCATATCGCGAGAAATGGTAGGAGAAGGGGGAAGAAGGGAAGGGGAGAAGGGGGGAAGGGGGGAAGGGGTGAAGGGAGGATGGGCGGGAAGGGGAGAAGGGGGGAAGGGGGGAAGGGGTGAACGGGGGATGGGCGGGAAGGGGGGAAGGGAGGGAAGGGGGGGAAGGGGGGAAGGGGAGAACGAGTCATTATCTGCCTCTTTTGTCTTTATTAATATCTTTTTGCTCTTCCTTTGCGCCACTCCTTATTCCTCCTCCCTCCTCCTCCTCCTCCTCCTCCCCCTTCCTCTCCTTCTTCCTCCTCCCTCCTGCTCCTCCTCCTCCCCCTTCCTCTCCTTCATCCTCCTCCCTCCTCCTCCTCCTCCTTCCCCTTCCTCTCCTCCTTCATCCTCCCTCCTCTTCCGCCTCCCCCCCCCCCCTTCCTATTCTTCTTCCTCCTCCTCCTCCTCCTACCTCCCCCCCCCTTCCTCTTCTTCTTCCTCTCCCTCCTCCTCCTCCTCCTCCTCCACTTCCCTCTCCTCCTTCTCTCCCTTCCACTCCTCTTCCTCCTTCTCCTCGCTTCCTTATATTCATTCTTCTTTCTTCTTTCCCTTCTCTCCCTTCTTTCTTTTCCTATTCTTTCATGTGTATCCTTCATTTCTTCATCCTCCACCTTACTCCTTCATCCCTCTTTCTTCTCCTTCTCTTCATCTTCCACCCCTCCTCCTCCTCGCCCCCCCCCCTCCTCCTTTTCCTCCTCTTTCTCCTCCTCACTCCTCCTCCTCCTCCTCCTCCACCTCCTTCTCCTCCTCATACTTTTCTCTCCTCCTCCTCCTCTCCTCCTTCCCCCTCTTCCTCCTCCTCCTCCTCTTCTTTCCTCCTCCTCCTCCTCTCCTCTTCCTCGCCTCCACCTCTACTTCTCCTTTTCCTCCTCTTTCTCCTCCTCCTCCTCCTCCTCCTCCTCCTCCTCCTCCTTATCTTCCTCTTCCACCCGTCCTCCTCCTTCTACTATTCCTCCTTCTTACCTCGTATCCCCCTCTCCTCTTTCTCTCATTAAAAATGAATTCGTTCATCTGTTCCTCCACTACGCGGCTGAGTGGTCCGGTGCCAGCGAAACAGAGTGAGTGAGTGCCAAGGATGCAGTGCCATTAATTTAACACTTAAAGAGTCATCTTGTATAACGTATTTTCACTTTTTTCTCATTTACTAGCAAGAGGCATACATATTGACATGTATACACAAGCACGTTTTCGCGCTATGTATAAACAGATCTCTCCTCCTTCCTTAATTACCGATCCCCATCCCCCCCCATCCCCCCCCACGCCCACCCTCTTTCTCTTACCATTTCTCCTTCTACTCCCTCCCCCTCCCCCCCCCCCCCCCCCCTCCTCCATCGCACCCTCAACCGATCTCCATATTCTCCCCCTTCACCCCCCCCCCCCACCAAACGAATCACCTCAGCATCACCTGGGCATTTTACCTCAGCATCACCTGGGCATCTCACCTCAGCCACACCTGGGCATCTCACTCAGCATCACAT
>NC_061826.1:36839592-36841973 GCF_019202785.1 Penaeus chinensis | reverse complement strand
TATGCATTGTGTGGTGTGTGTGTGTGTGTGTGGTGTGTGTGTGGGGGGTGTGTGTTGTGTGTGTGTTGTGGGTGTGTGTGTGTGCTTTTTTTTGTGGCGGTCTGTATTAAATTATATATTATATTATATATATATATTTATTATATTATATATGTGTGTGTGTGTGTGTGTGTGTGTAACCACATCACATACACACACCAAACACACATACAACACACACACACACCAATAACACACACACACACACACACACACACCACACTACACACACACACACCCCACACACACTTTACTTATATATATTATTATTATAATTTATATATTTATATACACACCCCAATCATATGTATATATTTTATATATTATATGTATGTGAAAAAAAGAGAAAGAGAAAGAGAGATTTGAGTAAAAAATGAAGAAAAAAAAAAAAAAAAAAACGGCCAGGGCGCGTTAATTGTTCAATTAGCTTAACTTAACAAACACGCACACACCTATGTATATATGTGTATACACACACACACACACACACATATATATATATATATATATATATATATATATATATATATATATATATATATGTATATGTATATATATGCATATATATATATATATATATGTAAATAGATAGATAGATCGATAGATAGATAGATAGATAGATAGATAGACACACACACACACACACATATATATTTATATATGTGTATATAAATATATATATATATATATATGTAAATAGATAGATAGACAGATAGATACACACACACACACACACACAAACACACACACACACACACACACACACACACACATATATATATATATATATATATATATATATATATGCATATGTATATATATACATATATATATATATATATATATATATATATATATATATATATATATGTAAATAGATAGATAGATCGATAGATAGATAGATAGATAGATAGATAGACACACACACACACACACATATATTTATATATGTGTATATAAATATATATATATATATATAAATAAATAGATAGACAGATAGATAGATAGATAGATATATGGATAGATAGATAGATAGATAGATAGACACACACACGCACGCACGCACAACCACAAGATGAGAAATGTCCAGTTCCGTTGATCATCAGGCGGGTATTGCAATAGTGACGCGCTTGGTGTTTGGATCTGGGGGAGGGTGGGAGGTCGTGTTGTGTTGTTTTTTTTCTGTTTATTTATGTTGTTTTCATTTTTTTTTTTTTTGTGTGTTTTCTGTCTTTTTTCTGTATTATTGTTTTCGCCTTTTTTCAGTTTTTTTTTTTTTATTTATATTTTCCTTTTTTTGTTTGTTTTTGTATATTTTATATTTTTTTTCGTTTTTGTTTGTTTTCTGTTTTATTATTTCCCCCCTTTTAAGTTTTTGTTTGTTTTCCTGTTTTTCTTTTTCGTTATTTTTTGTTTTGTTTTTTTGTTTCTTTTATATTTCCCGGTTTTTGTTTTTTGTTTTATTGTTTTACCTTTTTTTATATTTTCCTTTTTTCGTTTTTTTTTTTTTTTACTTTTTTCCGCTTTGTTTGTTTCTTTGTATTTCTGTATTTGTTTTGTTTTATAGTCTTCCCCTTCTTCATATTTTTTTTTTTTTAATATTTTCCTTTTTTTTTTTTTTTTTTTTTTTCTCTCTATATATAGTTTCTTTCTTTTCTTTTCTTTCTTCGGAATCTTCTTGTTTGCATATCTTCTTTATCTTTTTATTTTTTTACGGACTGTACTCTCTCTTTTTTTCTTTTTGTCAATTTATCAGTCTATCTGTCCAGTTATCTATCTATCTATCTAGTTGCCAATCGAGTTATCTATCTAGTTACATTTATGAATCTATCTATCCTGCTATATATCTATTTACCTAGTTATCTATATATCTATCTTGCTATATTGCTATACCGACGTACCGATCGAATAACGCACCGACCAACCGACTAACCGACGCACCGACCAACCGACTAACCGACGCACCACTACCAACCAACCGACTAACCGACCAACCGACCAACCGACGCACCGACCAACCGACCAACCGACGCACCGACCAACCGACCAACCGACGCACCGACCAACCGACCAACCGACGCACCGACCAACCGACTAACCGACGCACCGACCAACCGACTAACCGACGCACCACTAGCAACCAATCGACCAACCGACCAACTGACCAACCGACGCACCGACCAACCGACCAACCGACTAACCGACCAACTGACCAATCGACGCACCGACCAACCGACTAACCGACCAACCGACTAACCAACGCACCGACCAACCGACCAACCGACGCACCGACACACTCGCAGACGGACGCCAGATGGCATGGCGCGACAGAGTAAAGGGGA
>NC_061826.1:36829592-36834592 GCF_019202785.1 Penaeus chinensis | reverse complement strand
ACTTCATTGACAAAAAAATATGGAATCATTACGTTCAAATCACCTCCTAAATCACTAATTTTGTGAATGTTAAATGAATCTTGTTAATGATTTTAACACAACACATGAATCCGGATCATTAACTGATGAATTATAAACAATAAGAATAATAAAAACACCACAGTCATCATTCTTCAAAGTAGTTTTATTATCAACAATTATTTACTACTACTACTACAATTATCATCATTATTACAACTCCTCCTTCTACGCGAGTCTCCCGGTTAATTATTATCCTTTGCTCTCTTTCATTACAGACTAGTCATCTAAATTAATCAGAAAATGACTAATTCTAGTGTAATATCTGGAATAATTACATGAGCTGGCGAATAAAAGTTAATGACGCAATTATGACTTCTGACGTCATTAACCTTGTAGAAGCTTGATGCCTATTTCTTTCTCGTCAAAACGGTGTGTGTCTTAATAGGTTTGAATGAGTTTATCGTCCTTGTTATATGATGTTCACTGACGTCATTGCTTGTCACGTGATCGTCTGATCAGATTTATGACGCCATCATCTGTCTCGTGACGTCATCGTTTGCCTCGTGATTCGCCTGCTCGGTTATGACCTCATACTCTTGTGACGTAATCATTCACTCATATATTTTTTTTCTCCATTGCCCTGTGTTTGATACTTTGTACTTCATCGACAAATTTCCCCCGTGACTCAATACTCATATTCCCCTACAAAAAGCCTCGAAGATGATGACGTCACATCCTGCATTTATGACGTCACACACGACGTTTCTTTCGTCACCGATTTGGTCACGTGACACTCTCTTTGATGACGTCACCATCGCTACCTGTCCTGTTCCGGATCCGGTTGGTCTTCGAAGGAACGGTCTGTCACTTAGCAACCTTGGCTAAACCGGATCTCGTTGGGTATTTGAATCCTATTATAGACGATTAAGCCAAACGCGATTCTCTTTTGTTTTATCTGATCTTTGTCTTTATTATCATTATTGCGACGATGTTTTACGATTAAGCATTCTCCTTGCAAATTTATCTGTTGCTCTGTTGATATTTTTTGTGTTGATAGAAAATGGGAAGATTATAGAAAATGGAAAGCAGTAAAATGAGTAATTATTTGTGTTGAAATGTTGCAAAATCTCACTCTCTTCTTTCTCTCTTTTTGTCATTATCAGAATCGTCATTATTATTGTAATTATTTTGTTTTGTATAATTACTATTATTATCGTTATTATTGTTAATACTATCATTATCATTATTTTTTTCATCATTATTTTTTATTATTACTACAATTATTATTATTATTATAATTTTGACTATTATTATTATATGAATCAGTATTATGACTATCATCATCATCTTTATTATTATTATCATTATCATAATTATTGCTATTATCATTATTATCATCACCTTCATCATAATTATTATTATTATCACAATTATTGTTATTATCATTATTATTGTTATTATTATTATTATTATTATTATTATTATTATTATTATTATTATTATTATTATCATTATTATTATCATTATTATTATTATCATTATTATTATTATTATTATTATTATTATTATTATTATTATTATTATCATTATTATCATCATTATTATTATTATTTTTATTATTATTATTATTATCATTGTTATCATCATCAGCAGCATTATTATCAATAATAGTATTATTGTCATTATTATTGTAATCATCATTACCATTATTCTTGTTGTTGTGTTGTTTTGTTATCAATATCATTATCATTCCTATTACTATTGTTGATGTTCGTATCGTTATCACTAATATTACTGTCATTATCATTATCATTATTATTGTCATCATATTAATCATTGTGGTCGACTTATTTCATCTGTTTATTAACCTTTTTTTTATTTATTCATTTGTTTGTTTGTTTTTCTTGTTCTAATGTGGGTGCTGACAAAAGCTTATGCAATCTTTAAATTTTCTTATTATTTTTTATATCACTTGTGGTATAATTTCCATATTTGTTACATTTAATTTTCTTATGATTATAATTCTTAGCCAGGTCATCATTAATGCTAATTTCTTTATTGAATTACGATATGTACAGATTTCAAACACACATTGGAAATGCATAACATATGCATACACCTTAACTAAACAAAAGTAGAAGCTGGTGTCACTAATAGTCATTGAGTAACGGCGAAATGCACTTAAATGCACACCCTATGCACAGGCTTTAAGGAAAACATACGTAAAAAAACAAAACAAAACAAAAACAAAAAAACAAAAAACACGTAAGATAAGATAGATACGTAACACACGCACGAAATATATTTGAACTCTCTCTCTCTCTTACACACACGCACACACACACACACACACACACACACACACACACACACACATTCCCACATACACACACACACACACACACACACACACACATACCCACACACACACACACACACATATACACATACTCACACACAGACACAGATACACACACACACACACACACACATACAACCACCACCCCCACACAAACGCACACACAACCCACCCAAACCCACAAAACACACACAGACCCAGACCCGACCACATAACACCACACGAAAACAGCCAGGTATACAAAGTACACAGACACGACCACATATCAGAAACAGAAACAACAGGGAAGATGTTCAATATTCTTTGGGCATCTGACCGCTGCACCCACAGGAGATTCAGGTGGGGGGGCTAGGGGGGGGGTAAGGGGGGAAGGGGGGTAAGAGATTTAAAGTGGGACTCATTGGCTCGACTTGATGTTTTTCCCCTTCTTGGTATCGACATGGGGTGAATACCAGAAGGAGGGAGGGAGGAAGGGAGAAGGAATGAGGGAGGGGGTGGAAGGAAGGAGGGAGGGAGGGAGAAGGAATGAGGGAGGGGGTAGAAGGAGGGAGGGAGGGAGGGAGAAGGAATGAGGGAGGGGGTGGAAGGAGGGAGGGAGGGAGGGAGAAGGAATGAGGGAGGGGTAGAAGGAGGGAGGGAGGGAAGGAGGAAGGGAGAAGGAATGAGGGAGGGGGTTGAAGGAGGGAGGGAGGGAGAAAGGGAGAAGGAATGAGGGAGGGGGTAGAAGGAGGGAGGGAGGGAGGGAGAAGGAATGAGGCAGGGGTGGAAAGAGGGAGGGAGGAAGAGCAAGGGAGAAGGAATGAGGGAGGGGGTGGAAGGAGGGAGGGAGGAAGAGCAAGGAAGAAGGAATGAGGCAGGTGTGGAAGGAGGGAAGGAGGAAGGGAGAAGGAATAGGGGAGGGGGTGGAAGAAGGGAGGGAGGAAGGAAGGGAGAGGGAATAAGGGAGGGGTGGAAGGAGGGAGGGAGGAAGGGAGAAGGAATGAGGGAGGGGGTGGAAGGAGGGAGGGAGGGAGGAAGGGAGAAGGAATGAGGGAGGGGTGAAAGAAGGGAGGGAGGAAGGAAGGGAGAGGGAATAAGGGAGGGGTGGAAGGAGGGAGGGAGGAAGAGCGAGGAAGAAGGAATGAGGCAGGGGTGGAAGGAGGGAGGAAGGAAGAACAAGGGAGAAGGAATGAGGGAGGGGGTGGAAGGAGGGAGGTAGGAAGAGCAAGGGAGAAGGAATAAGGGAAGGTGGAAGGAGGGAGGATAGAAACCGAACAAACTCGGGGAGGGGGGGGAGGTGGAGGTGGTGGGGGGGAGGGAGGTAATGTATGAGGAACGCAGTATGCTCATCGCAAAGCATGCATGCCCCCCCCCCCCCCCACCACCACCACCACCACACAGAAGAAGGTTCAAGGGTCGAAGATAGAGGGGAAGAGGGGAAGGGGGAGAAGAATGGGGGGGGGGGGAGGAGAATGGGGTGTAAGGATGGAAGAGGAGGAGTAGAAGGGGAGGAGAAGATAGGAATAGGAGGAGAAAGGGGGAAGGGGAGAAAAGAAGAGAAGGGAAAGATAGGAGTGGCAATAGGAGAAGAAAGGGAGAAAGAGGGAAAGGAAGAGAAAGAGAAGAAGAGAAAGAAAACATAGAATAGAAGAAGAGACAAGAAGAAGAAGAGAGAAAAAAAAGAGGAAAGAGGAAAGGGAAAAGCTAATGGGAGACGAGAAAATAGGTAGGAAAGGAGAACGAAGGAAGAAGAGGAGGAGGAAGATAGATAAAGGGAGTGAAAGGAAGACAGGAATAGGGAGCTTGAGTGAGCTTTGGAATACATTTATGATCCTGGGGAAGGGAAGGCTCTCGTGCAATCCATTAATCAACTATGCAATGTTGAAACTATTAACTTCCTAACCGGAGGAAGGGTAATGGGCAAGAGAAACAGGGAAGGGAGAGAACGAAGGAGGATGAGAGGGAAGGAAAGGAGAAGGAAGGAGAAAGGGAGGAAAAGGGAGGGAGAAAACAATGAAAGGGAAAGGAAAGGAAGAGAGAAGAGAGAGAAGGACAAGGGGAAAGAGACGGAAAAGAGGGAAGTGGAAAGGAAAGGATGGGGGAAGAGAGAAAAGTGAAAGGGAGAACAAGAAAAGAAGGAAAGGGAACAGAAAAAAAAGAAGGAAAAGAGAGGGAAAAGTTAGGAACAAGGAAGAGAGAAACCAAGAAAGGGGAAGGGAGAGAAAGGTAGAAGGAAGGAGGGAAGAGAGGAGAAGGAAGCAAGAGAAAGGAGAAGACGTACCGTACCCCCCCCCCCTCCCCCTTGTTATGAACTAGAAAATGGAAAAGAAAAAAGGGGCGTGGGAAATCAGAGGAAGAAATAGAACGGAAGGAGATAAAGATGGAAGAAGGGAGAAGGATGGAAGGTGGATAAAGGAAGGAACAAGGATGAGGAAGATAGATGAAAAAGAAATATTGGTGAGCAAAGCAAAGGAAGTGGAATATAGGGAAGGAAAACAGGAGATGGAGGGGAGGAAAGGGGGAAGAAGAAAGAGGGAGGAAGCAGAGAGAGAGAAGGAAAGCGAAGAGATGGAATAAGAGGAATGGAATGCAGGAGGTGGAAGGGGGAGCGTGAGGAAGAAGAAAGAGGGAGGAGGGAAAG